>NC_089742.1:71241505-71274005 GCF_040412425.1 Macrobrachium rosenbergii | reverse complement strand
AGGTACTAAGTTATGATGATGGCAATACCTCAAGGTACTTATGAATTTGTATTTTATTGGCAAGGTATAATTAAGATACGTTTGGCTTAAGATGAACACTGAAAAAATGTGGTATTTTCGTCGCGAGTAATTTTTTAATGAGGGGGTAGTTTTATCACAGAAGCATTTATTCTGTCAATACGCATGTGAGGATGGTGATGGATTTCTTTTGTCTCGTCAATGAATTATTTCTTGATCTCCAAAGTTGTGTCCATAACTACGAAGTTTTTTTTGTGGATTAAGTAGTTATTCTGGGCTAACAGTCTATTAAATCTAGTTCTTATCCCCTCGTAGAACTAAAATCATCCTCTGTAGCTTCCCAGTTCTGCTAATACTCGTCAGTACAGTCATTAGAGAAACTCCTTGTAACCATTTTATAAAGACGATGATCTAAAATAAACAAAAACAGATAGAATCTGAAACTGTAACTTATATGGAAGAAGCGAGTGAATTTTCCGTTTATTGAAATTCCATGTTTTTATTAAATTAACTGAACCGACGAGAGTTCAGCTCCTATATGATTCAAAATCAAATTAGGATAGCGAGCGTCTTATTTCCGCTGAACGACAACACAGCAAATGAAGAAACCTTCCAGCAAGTCTGCTACGATGAAGCCTTGCTGGTAGTAAAAGCCAGCAGTGAAGGGTTTTATTGGCATTAGATTTGGATTATGAAAAGGATGAATGCAGCCAATTACTGGGCCAAATGACGCTGCAATGACCCTTTAATATTTACGAATGAAACCATTCTGTTTTTGTCAAATATGCACGCGAGAGAACGCGTCATCCCCAGTTTCCATTAACAGAAACTAAATTGGCTCCCGCTAAAAATGATAAAAGAGGAAGGAGAACCACAAATCATTTTTTCCTGCATTGTAAAATTGTTGGAATAAAGGAGGGACTGAGATCTTAGGTAGGTGATCATTTACGAAGAGTTGCGTGATGGGAGCAGAGGAACCCAATTTCAGCTTTTGTAACCACGAATAGACTGAAAAAATAAAAAAAAGGTGTACGTCATTGCGATAGCAGATAAAGCAATGTAACTGGAACATTCTAATCTATAGTGCACGGCATAAAAACTACAACAGTGCATTTGTAACAAAAAATTTTATTTTTTCATAAATTCTCGACTACCCCAACATCACCCGGGCAACCCGCCACCCCCGACGGAAGTCCTGGCTACGCCCATGAGGCCACCGTGCATCCGTTCGAAAGCGGAATATGATATCGCAGTCGGTGGAAGCAGAAGCCCGAACAAAAATCCATATGCATGAGACAGTCGTCGCTTTTATGGAATAAATAACACGAGCAATTCATCATTCTGTCCCAAAATGATTGCACTGTGTATAAACTGATGCTCATTGCCACGCAATTGCTTTCCTAACTCCGTTTCATACAAGGCGGCTTACCTTTTGTCTTCTTTGCAATGGCAATTTGCAGATTTCACATGGTGTCCCCATGAATGTATTCTTTTATTCTTGTATTTTCCTGAGCATGCAGTGAAGTATCGTTTTTATTATTATTAATATCATTATTATTTATTACCAGACTTTCGCAAATAATCTTAAACGAATGATTTTCAACTAGACAAAGACCAGACTTCTGGATCTAATTGGTAGTTTCCGTGAGAACATCGATCCCAGCTCTAAAATAACAAAATAAAAGCTTAATTCCAAAAGATATGTCTGTTTCTGAACGAGCACCTCATCCCACTGATAAACCGAATAATTAATTCTTCCAAAAAATAATTGCCTATTAATTTTTTGCAATGGATCTGCCATAATTGATGATACTAAATTGTTAATTGGTTTAATGCCAGTGCTGTTCCCATATACATGCAAAGGCAACCTGCATGCGGCATGGCGGCAGAGCGCAGCGTTAGTAAACCATTCTCGTTTATATTTCTTATCAAACGAAGGTTTTCTGAAGCATGCTGATACGACAGATTGCATTAGCCCTCTCTAGGTAACAATCTACAACGGAAAAATAATTGAAGGAATGCCGTATGCTGCTGATGTCCATAAAGTCTTGTAGATTTCTGTTCCTAAATGTTGAGTGTTTGGAAGAGGATGTAACTCCACACAAAAACACAGACACACACACACATACACACACACACATATACACATATATACATATGTATATATATACATATTAATATATACTGTATATATATACATATATACTGTATATATTAATATATGTATATATACATATATATTAATATGTTTATATTTATATATATATATATATATATATATATACATATATAGTAATATATATATATACATAAATATATATTAATATATATGTATATATACATATGTATTAATATATATATATATATAATATATATATAAATATAATAATGTACCACAGTGAAATATGAGACACTGGGCATAAAACCTGACCGGTTTCGTCTTTAGTTTTCCAAGACATCTTCAAGAGAGATCATGCACAGCGGTAGAAATTCACATTGTACATGCTAGAGCGACAAAACAAACAGACATACAAGCGGTTGGAAAAAATATTCATACTTAGTAGGAAAAGGGGTTAGCCGCCCACTCATTACCGAAAACAAGATTACATTGTGTCCAATTGTCTGTATGTTCATTATTGTCTTTGAATACTAGAGACGAAACCTGTAAGGTTTTATACCCTATGTCACTTTCCCTGTGACACAAACACACATACACACAAACACATATATATGTGTGTATGTATGTACTATGCTAAAACTATCGTTCAATATTCTGTTCACCATACTTGGGAATGTTTACAACCAAGGGGAATTATAAATGATAAGTGCTTCTTCCATGGCAGATTTCGAACTGTTGCTTGATTTAGAAACAAAGATAGACAGTGACTTAGACCGATGTTCCCTCTTATGAGCTGTTGCTCCAAAGTAAGAAGCAGCAAAATATCACCATCACATTCATAGGTTAACTGCCAAATTATGGATGAACTCTCAGTGTAGATAACTCCACAATATCAGCCATTTCATGCACTTGCCCGAGAAGGCTTACCAGCAACAAAACGACTTACGCTTCGTTTACCATCACTCACCTCTTGCAGGTGATCTCAGTTTCCTTGGGTATTAAGGTCCTTACTCTCCAAAACATCTTTCTCGCCATTTTATCTAGTGTTTCACTGCTCTTCTTCGCTCCAGGTGCTTCTGGATTACAAACTTTATTCAGCAGTCTATTTCTCTTTATTCTCCCCACATGACCAAACCCTCACGAAGCACTCTAAATTATTTACCATTGCCTACGAGTATATATATACATATATATATATATATATATATATATATATATATATATATATATATATATATATATATTTATATATATGTATATATATATACCAACATGCAAAAGCAGTGAAGGTTAGTTTCCTATAAAATCAAAGGTGGGTTATATACCTGGAAGTTATTAGACTGTGGCCAGTCGTAACCGAGCTGAAGAAAAGCATGGGCTAGCAACCTCATCATAAGGGAATTTGAGAATCAAAGGGGATATCTCCTCCAGAGAGAAAAAAATGTGATAAATGTATATATATATATATATATATATATATATATATAAATATATATATACAATATATTTATTTATATATATGCATATATAAACACACATATACAGTGTATATATATATAATATAATTATATTATATATATATATATATATATATATATATATATATATATATATATATATATATATATATATATATATATATAGTATGTATTTAGAATTTTTTTTTTAGGAGGTGGAGTATTGATGCGAAAAATACATGGTGAGGCTGTTGAAATAACTGTTTGCATATCATATACTGCATGAGAACTGAAGAGTTGAGAAATGTCGAGATACGTGAAAGAGATAATAAAGGTGGGAGAGGCGATGGAAAATAATCGGACTGCTTTGATAGTGTTTGGTCATGTGCAACAAATCAATATGATATAGACATTCTACACCTTTTCTCTTTGGATTAGATGTCCCATTTTGTTTCTCAAAATCCTTTGAGATGAGGCTGCTAGCCCATGCTTGTCTTCAGCTTGGCTACAACCGGCCACAGTCGAATAACTGCCAGGTACATAACCCACAATTGAATTTGCATGAAAGTAAACTTAATTGCTTTTTCCTGTTGATATATATATATATGATATATATATATATATATATATATATATATGTGTGTGTGTGTGTGTGTGTGTGTGTTGTGTGTGTACATAAATATATACACAAATACATACATATACAGTATATATATATATATATATATATATATATATATATATATATATATATATACCACTATAGATATACGTGTGTGTGTGTTTGTGTGCGTGTGCATAGATGTGTGTTTTCCATGCAGGAAAGATAGTAAATGCGCACGACATGCCTATATACACATACGAAAACCTGTAGCTCGTAGAGCAGTCAAGCAATGATTTATGGTGGAGCAGTCGTGGTGAGCGTACTCCCCCGGTAGATTTTTCTTCACAGAAGAGTGTGGCAGAGCATCTGGCGGGACCAAAAATCACGCATGTCCAAAGGGCAGATGATCCCTCTCGGGGAACCGTGGCAATTCAGAAGATTTCCTTTTCATCCAGCAATACGGGAAAGCAATAGGAAACAACCTAGGCTACAGTTCTATGGTCGTTTATCATGTGAAGTTTTTCAGATGAAATTTCACCTATAACATCAATGAACTGAGAGATCATTTTGCCAGATAGGACCAGAAAAAGGATTCCTGGTCGTTTTCAAGCAAATCTCCTGCATAAATGACGATTACATTCTTTCACACAGAACGTTCAAACAGCAGAGAGTTGTGGAAAGTTTGGAAATGTGATAAATAAATGAATTTCCCCGAGTATTTGCGGCTCAAATGCTGTTGTTCAGATGTGTGGAAACTCGAGTCTGCTCTGGAAGTAAGGCGTTCCGGGCATATAAACAACCAAAAGTAATGATAAATGGAAGGGAAATTTTATGTAGATATTAATGAGAACGAGGAGAAAACGTTTAGAAAGAGGAAATCAGACGTTAAGAAAGCATAGTCTGTGCTAAAGAAATTTGGAAAAAGAGGAGGCGATAAAGCCAAGCCCCCAGAGAATATTTTGATTGCAATGACGTGCAGTTTTGTAACGAGCCTCAGAAATTTGATGTGAAGGACAGTGGGTCACATTAAGGCCTTCGAGCCCAGAATGTAAGAGTGGAAACGCGAGTTATAACGATTGAAAAAGAAAATACATGAGATAAAACTGTAATGACCGATAATATATTAGAGAGACTATGCCATAAGTGTATAATACTTTTCCCTTAATAGGAAGCTTTAAATATTGTTGTCTAGAAGTACGTGTAGATACAGGCTGCAATTCAGTAATGACTTAAATGCATAAGATACGAGAAGCAACAAAAGAAAGAAAGCAAGAACTTTAGAATGAAAATAGTTATTTAAAAACGCCAAACAGTATAAAGGAAATGTGGCCAAAACAGCAGAGACGATAAAGTAAAGTATAGCTTAGTTTTACCAGACCACTGAGCTGATTAACAGCTCTCCTAACGAAGGATTAGACTTATTTTTACGTGGCTAAGAACCAATTGGTTACTTAGCAACGGGACCTACAGCTTATTGTGGAATCCGAACCACATTATAGCGAGAAATGAATTTCTATCACCAGAAATAAATTCCTCTAACTCTTCATCAGCCGGCGGCGGGAATCGAACTCCGGCCCATCGAATGACGGTCTGAAGAGCAGAGACGATAACAGGGAAGAATGAGATGTAAGAAGAACGAAAAGGCCGAGAAGATTATATCATATATAGAATACTGAGGAACTTGACTTCGATTATTAAACATGTCCAATCTTGAATCGGCAAAGCTGGAAATGAAAATGATACTGGGACAAAGAATGAAATAAACCTCTGAAGAACAAGCGGGTTAAACAAAGGTGGACAACAACTGTACCGAGGGAACGGGAAAGTCAGCGGAATGGAAGAGTTGGTGCGGTCGATGGGAAATCGCTCGAGAGAAAAGTGTTTTGGCAAAAACGAAGGAGCCGGGCCCTCAGGTGAACATCTATTTTTCGGTCTGTCTTTACGTAAATATGTATGTACGTATTATGTATGTCTGTATGTATGTAAACGTGCAATCCTATCCAGTTGCTGGGCGCTTTGTCTATATTGATTACTTTATACTACACTAAAGTATCTTTCTCCAAGTTCATTTGTATGCTTTTATTATTATTATTATTATTATTATTATTATTATTATTATTATTATTATTATTATGGTAAGTAGTAGTAGTATTAGTATTAGTAGTAGTAGTAGTATTATTATTATTATTATTATTATTATTATTATTATTATTATTATTATTATAAATGATGCTGTGGTTGCTGTGTTGCTGGTGCTGTTTTTTTCGTCATTAATGTTATTGTTGTTAATAATAGGTATATTTCATTGTCTTTATATGATTGCTGCCGTCATCACTGCGTTAATCGCAAATGCTAACGTCGTCCATTTCATCACTAGATTTAAAATGATGATAGAAAGTAAGTTTGATCAATGTTCGCTAAAAAGTTTTTTTTTCTGCGAGCATCAGAAAGGAAAACTTAAAACAGAAAATACTTGGCAAGTCATCCTTGCCATTAGTCGTCTTCATTAGCAGGAATAAAAATGGAATTTTAAAAGGAAATTCCATGAGAACAAAGCATCGCCGTTTCATTTGAGTCCTTATATTTTTGGATCGGGAATGAGCTGCTCTTCGACGCTGTGATCTTTACAACTTTGAGAGATTTGATTTTCCGAGAATGAAATTGCTTCCATCTGATGCTATTATTGGGGAGAGAGAGAGAGAGTATTTTTGTGTGAGATGAGAAATTCTGCGCAAGTCATGTCTTTGGTCATTCTTAGGGGTTTGTTATTTTGTTGTCACGTATTCGGGTCGCAAGTCGAGAACACTGAACTGAGTATTCCTGTAGCAGGAGACTCTAGTCTATCACAGGAAAACAGATAGGCATTGGTAATTAATGTCACAGCTCAGCAGTCTGGTTAAGTATTCGATTTCCGGCATGGAGTGGAAGGTTTAATTATCTGGAGATTTTTATGTATTTACCTCTCATGAGATATCTTTCTGAATTCACGTATAAAAGTAAATGATAAAACCTTGTAATGCATAATAACCATTTTCTTAAAAAAAAAAATGACAATAAATGACATCAAAGTCCGTTACACTCCTTTGGTTTGTGATGTTCAAAGACATGGCAAAACAAAAATTTCCCTTAAAAATAGTCTCTTGGCGTTGAATATTTCTCAGTATCTTTCATAAATAATTCCTCATAGAATTACCCATAAACAAACAAACAAACAATGTAACAAATTAGAAAGGGTCAGTAAATCAGTAGAGAGTCCATGTTCTTGACCTTCTGTCAAAGGTAAACAGCTTAATTTAAGGCAGGTCTCATTCATTAACGGCTCTGATTGGCTAATTCTCACGCGACTTGGACTTCCAATCACCCGAAGGGAAATTGGTCGCTGATTATATTTTGGGTAAATTGACGATCGGTAGTTTATATAGACAGGGGTTATGGAGTAAGCATATAGCGCTTATTTATAGTTTAGTAGGATATGCATTAACCACAGTTATACCAAATTAAATAGATTTATTGTTTCCTCTTTATTCATCGATGGGGGAAAGCTATTCAGCCCTTGTTCCAGAAGAAAGACTCCATTGTGTTCTGTTGACCTAGGCAGTGGATTTGGTACCTGGTGGTTAGCTGACTGTCATGGTAGTATTAAAGACAGAGTGCTTTCTGAAAAACCCGGTTTCGTAACTCTCTCTGGAGCCGATCCCTTAAGAGGAAGTAGGTGTGTATGTGTATATATATATATATATATATATATATATATATATATATATATATATATATATATATATATATATATATATATATATATATATATATATATATATATATATATATATATATATATACGAGTATATATATAGTGTGTGTGTGAGAGAGAGAGGAAGAGTGTTTGTATGGAGAGCTTCTAGTTACAGGCTTTGTACTCGGCTATTTTGTTGGAGATGAGTTATTTTCACCTGCAAGCGCAGAACCTGAATTCGTCAGAAATATGCGCAGCACAGTCAAAATCAACTTGTATCTCTCCTGATGGCTGAGTGGATGAATCATTGCCATTACTGTATCAAAACAGAAAAAACAAAGGTGTCGATCCTGGCAGATGAACTTATCATGTGGGATTCCCTCGGGGTGTAAGTCATTAAAAGAAAAAGGGAATTTTGGATTTCTGTTTGAAATTATAAAAAAGTCACGTGTGAATGAGAGACAAAACTAACGTACAAATACACACACACCCATATATATATATATATATATATATATATATATATATATATATATATATATATATATATATATATATATATATATATATATATATTATATATATATTATATATATATTTATATATATATATATATATATATATATATATATATATATATATATATATATATATATATATATATATATTTATATATATATATTTATATATATATATATATATATATATATATATATATATATATATATATATATATATATATATATATATATATATATATATATATTTTACTAACAGGACCTCATTCAAACTGGATGGCATCTAGTGGAGATATTTATTCAAAAAATTTACAAGCTTTTAGGACAAACAGTCCTCATTGTCAAATATCCGGATATTTGAGAATGAGGAATGTTTGTCCTGGAATGCTTGTAACTTTTTGAATAAATACCTCCACTAGATGCCATCCAGTTTGAATGAGGACCTGTTAGTAATTGTACTAATACACAGATCAATTGTGATATATATATATATATATATATATATATATATATATATATATATATATATATATATATATATATATATATATATATATATATATATGTAGAATCTACTGGTCACTTTTACCAGACACATATGTAATTCTAATAGCCACAATGTATATATATATATATATATATATATATATATATATATATATATATATATATATATATATATATATATATATATATATATATATATATATATATATATATATATATATATATATATATATATATATATATATATATATATATATATATATATATATATATATATATATATATATATATCCCTCTTAACTTCTCAGAATTCTTCGTGCCTTTTTGGATATGCTTGTAACTTAGAAGCCGTAACATCCAAACACAAGTCTCTTCAATTTTTTGTGTTTGGATGTTACGGCTTGTAGTTACAAGCATATCCAAAAAAAAGCGAAGAATTGAGAAGTTAAGGGGCATTGTGGCTATTAGAATTACACACACACACACACACACACACACACACATATATATATATATATATATATATATATATATATATATATATATATATATATATATATATGTATGTATACATATATCTGTATATGTTTGTGTGTGTATGAATAGTCACGCACACATACACACAAGTATCGTTTCCAGCTAAGTGGGGTCTTGGTTAATTGAGCAGAGATAAGGGAAGAGTTGAGTTGACATGCTGCAAAGCAGCCGATAGAAATTCATTGAATATCTGCTGCCGGTTATTGACGTCTTCGTTGAAAGTCAACTTTGGTCTTAGGTTTCATGACAATTTAAATGAGTACCAGCGATGACGATGATAGGAGAAAGAGATGATAACGAGAGGAGAAAGGAAGCTACCACCCGTAACCTTTCTTTGTTAAGTTATTGCTATTATTACTGCCAGTACAATCACTGCTGAGAAATTTATTGCCATTTTTATTAATAAATTCTCCCTTGTTAACATCAATTTTATTGATATTATATTACTGACATTAATTGCTTCAGTATTCTTTGGTTTTCGTAAATTTGTAACCTGTTTTACTAATAATAAAAGTGAAGGTATCGTTTACCGAACGTTAACTTGAAATGTTCCAGCCATAAACCTTTACTAGTCATTATGTGTGTCCCTTCACCTGCCAACAATGACCTATTCTCATTGCATTTTACATACAATTCTGTTTTATTTGCTCTTGAGGCAAGAGTTAACAAAATATTACCGCCACAAAATTAAATGACGCTATAACTTTCTCTTCAGTGTTACATTGGAGAGAGAGAGAGAGAGAGAGAGAGAGAGAGAGAGAGAGAGAGAGAAGTCTTCTTCCGGCTGATAACTCGCATGGAAGGTTGGAGCCAGAAGTGTCAATACTTTGCCGCCGTTTGATTACAGTTGCCAGGTTGAAATATGACTTGACTTTGTTTAAAATTCAAAGTGTAATTTACGAGTGATTGATAGGACAAACTGGCTTCCATGCCTCTTCCTGGACGTTGGTCAAAATCTCTCTCTCTCTCTCTCTCTCTCTCTCTCTCTCTCTCTCTCTCTCTCTCTCTCTCTCTCTACATTTGTGACTAAAGAAAACTGTAGGCCATTTGTTGGGAAACGTTTCACACCTCTAGCAACAGGAAGGAAAAAATATCTGAGGAAACAAAAACAATTGTTTAAACCTACCGAAGTCCGGCATAAGTATTTTTTATTCAGATTTTACCGCAGAAAGGAAAACGCTTCTTCTTAATTCTGCCTCCAGAAACAACCCACTCCAACTGGAGGTAACCTCACGCAGCCTAAATTTACTTACAACCTACTGGATCCACTGCAATAGCTCAAAGATTTATTGACTGATAGGATGAATCGGTGTCGTGGCAGGAAGGTCATCGACGAGTTACGAGGCTTATGTTCTTATCCTGTCACTCGATTTAGAAAATCCAATATCCCTTTGAGTCTTTCCACTTGACGGGAGAGGAAAATGAAATCAGGTACTAACAATTCGTCAAAGGGAGGACGGTCTGCAGGTCAAGGCATGGAGAGGTTTCTCGCTGGACCTCGCCATGGGCTTTTGTTTAATCACAGTTTGAGGGATTTTATTGCTTTTCCATTCCGAAATATTCATCGTTTACCAAGTGCCGGTAAAAAAAAAAAAAAGGGCGGGAGGGGTTGAACTTGCAGACTTGAAGAAAAAAAAACCAGACGACTGATAAATTAAATAAGCAAGAAGAAGAAAATCTTTGGAACAAATAACACGCAAGGTAATAAATTCTTGTAAGAAAGTCAGCAATCACATCTAGTAAGAGCAACGACTATAAGACTAATAATGGTAATAATAAGAATAACGATAAACGCAATTTGAGTTATTAAATGTGGTAAATGAGATAACTAACACAGTAAGAGAGAATAAAAGCAAGCTAAATTTCGTGTTGCATGGAGGAAACTGAAAATTGTAAATAAAGGAAAGATTAACGAGTATTAGCGTGTATAAGAAGTGAAAGCAACAAAAGGACATTTCGCGTATTCTTTTATAATTGTTATGTTGGTGTTAGCCTCCAGAAATAATTAAATCGTATTTCTTGGTGCTTTTAATCGTAAGTTCATTATATAGACGCTCGCTCACACACTCACACATACAGTATAGTATATATATATATATATATATATATATATATATATATATATATATATATATATATATATATATATATATATATATATATATATATATATATATATATTATATATATATATATATACATATATATATACATATATACATACATATATATACATTTACTGTATATGTATATATATATAGTGTGTATATATATATATATATATATATATATATATATATATATATATATATATATATATATATATATATAGAGAGAGAGAGAGAGAGAGAGAGAGAGAGAGAGAGAGAGAGAGAGAGAGAGAAGTCATCATTATGTGTTGAAAGCCATAGACTAATAGGGACACCAATAGCAATGTCATTCTAGCTAGATCACTGCTAACTGCTACTGATAGCATAGAATATTTGCAGTAAGCGCAAATATTGCAAATGTAAGTAGGAAAAGTAAATGGAAATCAAGATCATAAGAATCATCATCATTCCCAGGGATGGAAGGTTTGGAAAAGTAGACTGAGCAGAGAGAAGATTCAGTACAAATGTGAAAAGAAAGGAAAAAGATCCTTGCAAAAGTTAACAAATAGGAAAGGACTGTTCAGTGAGGCTTTTATTGGAAAATATGAAGGAAGTAAGGTGCTAAGCAGATCAAGTTTTCGCGTCGAATTTGCGTGGCACAAAAATCAGTCTTTTTCGGGAGGCAGGAGCCAGTCATAAAGAATTGTTTGTAGCCTACATGGGAAGCAAAAAAAAATTGTTGGAGACTGTTTTTAAAAGAATACAAATGAAAGAAAACGAGAGGACTAGAAAAGGTCAAAGGGCGCATTGATAAACTACTGTAGGTTTTCGCCTATGAGGAATGAAAAAACGGAGACAAAAAAGGCACTTACATATAACAAAGGAAGTGCATGCAGTGAAATAGGCGAGTAGCGAACTAGCTTCGGTACACTGACATAGAGGTTTCCATGTAGATATTCTTTGCACTATTGAAATTAGGAAGTGCTTTGCACTGAGGTCTCATCCTTGACTGTGCACTTAGAAGGCGACTGGATAATATAACCTGAGCGAAGTGGCTTAGTGAACAATTGATCATTTGACTTTCATACTGAACTGTTGTTGCAAATATGAAGGTCATGTATAATTTCAATATAAGATCAAAAGAATTAACTGTTATTTCTAAATCTACTACTGTAGTTAGCTCTAGTAAATACTAGTCCTGTTATTATCCTCATTATGAATATCGTCATCACTTTATATTCGTTTTCTTGCAATATCTTTTGAATGACTCTTTTTAAGTCTTTCAATACTATTGCGTCCCAAGAGACAGGAGCTTTTCATATTCAACCAACAGGAAAAAACTGCCATAAAAGAGATTGAGTTTTTCTTTTAGTCCAGACTATATTTTCGTAGCTTGATTCTGACAGAATTATTTATTACTTTCTGTCGAAGGTTGACAAAAAAAATCACTTAAAATGGAACGAGGCAACCTTTTTCGTGAATAAAATGAAACCAGACTATCAGTAAGAGTACAAAGACGCAAATAAAGAGTAAATGGAACACTTTCTTCACATATTTCCCTCCAGTTTATGCCAACAAAGCTCCGCCTTTGCAAAAACACACTTCGTAATACGACGGGAACCAGAGGGTCAACGACTCGCAGTTCTTTATAGAATACATTTCTCCATGACATTTTCGGAATTCTTGTTTTCTCGATAACGCTTCCTCGTGTATTGCAACAGAAGTTCAAGGGTGAACGAGAGAAAAGAAGGAAGAAAAGAAGAACGCTTTGTTGATAAAAACTCCTCGCCCCACTGAGCATTGGGTGAAGGTGCCTACTGCCTGACTTTCTTCTCCTGCTTCTTCTTCTTCTTCTTCTTCTTCTTCTTCTTCGATTTTGCTTTAGAGCAGACACCTCTGACACCGGCAATTGAAAAGGGGTGAAATGGAAGGACAATGCAAACGTTTCGGATAAAAATGAAGGATAGTGTTTCCTAATGAAGGACTTTAATGAGCTTCCAATTAACATTTCTTCAGTCTTCGATATTCTTATTCTTACTTCCATGTGAATATTCGTTGCAATCGGTCTATGTAGTCGAAGAAAAATTATTTAAATTTTTTTTCCACATGCATGCCATGCTCGCTCACTTGCACACACACATACCATCATGCAGTTAGCTCTCTCTCTCTCTCTCTCTCTCTCTCTCTCTCTCTCTCTCTCTCTCTCTCTCCACTCTTCGTTTTAAAGGAAATGAATAAAAAGCGTTGTGTCCTTTCAACCACACTGATATCATTGCACAGCAGAACAACTTTACCCCCTCAAGCTCAGACCAGGCGCATTCCCAGGAAGTAGGATTTCGTATCAAAAACTCGATTGACATATTCAGGTGCTGTGAAAGTATCAGGGGAGGAAGACGAGTAAATGCAAGTGCTCCTTCTCTCCCCTTCCTTTCAGTCAGAGTTCCTCTGCGAACAGTCTCCCGGAACACCACCTCCTTACATTGAAGGAAATAATTCTCAAGATCTGGCTGTCACATCCAGACCGCTTGTACTTTCTAACGAAGTTGTGTGTCGATTATGCTTACAATGCACCTCGGTTACCAAGGTAATTGTTGACAGATAATGTTCAGCGCCGAGTGTTTGTGTGACTTGAGGGTGGGATGGGGGAATAAAATGATAGGTTTAGGGAAATCATGGGAAAGATTATATGAGGTGCAAATGAAAGGCAGAAGAGATCGTGTACAGAGTTATAGAAAGAAGGACAGGCAGTCAGAAAAAACTGAGAGAGAGAGAGAGAGAGAGAGAGAAAACACAAGGCAAGCAATACAAGCAGAGGGGAGAAGGAGATCAAGAACTTTAAGGGGAATAGGCTATTCTCAAGGGAAGTAAAAGCAAAGAGAAAGGTTAATGGTTCTCAGAGATTAAGATTTAAATGGAGAGACCTTAAGAAGCGATTGCATTCTTAGACCTATGGAGTGAGCATTTCGCAGACCTGTAGAATGTGGAACAAAGAAAGGATGACCTGAAAGCTGCAAGAGTTAAAAGAGTTGATGGAACTTAGGGGACGTTTGTGAAGGTGACTGTTGAGGACGTAAGAATAACTGTAAGAAGGCTGAAGAATGGGAAGACACAAGCAGTTGATGGGATTACAAGTGAGATGCGGCAGTACGGTGAAAATGTGACTGGATGCCTGATCAAGGTTTGTTAGGTAAGTCTGAATGAGGGAAAGGACCCCGAAGGAATGGGTGAGAAGAACAACAGTTCCAGTTTATAAAGGCGAATGTAACAGAGGTGACAATAAGAATTATAGGGGCATAACGTTATTTTACTAGGGGAAGTGCCCTGTAGGATTTTGAATGAGAAATTAAGACGGAAAACAAAAGGACTTATAAGAGAATTTGGGTTTAGACGAGGGAACTGTGTGTATATCAAGTGTTTACTATGAAACAGTTATATAAGGAGTCTGAGGGTAAAGGGAAAAGCTGTAACTGGCATACTTAATGATGTATGGCATGAGAGAAGTTGCTAGGAGCGATCAAGCTTTTATAATAGAAGTAAGGAATGTGTTCGAATCTGTAGACAGACAAATGACTGGTTTGGTGTAAAGTGCTAGATGGATGGAGTGAAAAAAGAATTGGAATGAAAGGTTTTAATATTCAGGAAGCGCGAAAGTGCGTGTGAGGTGGATTTGAATTACGAAGTATTTCTCGGGGAGTTCAACATGCAGTTTGTGAACCATAGTGGAAGTGTAAAAATAGGCTGCTGTTTAGAGGTTTTCTGGACCATTATTATATTTTTCCTCCTGGGCTACCACTTGTAAGGTGGATACTAATATAGGTAAGGGTTATTTTCACATAGCATTCTTTTGCGAGAAGCATGAAGCCAAGGGATCGTAGTGTTAACATTGTTTATCAGCTTTCGGTCGACAATTTCTTTCTGTTGCCGGAGCAGAGAGGAGAGGAGAGAGAGAGAGAGACTTGGTTTTTTGAAATGTGGAATTCTTCACATGTTAGAATCTTTTTTGTATGACTAGGGATCTTAAAGGTCAAATGTCGTTTTAGAAAATGAGAATCTGATAAGAAATAAGTTCTTGAATAAACTCACGTAAAGAGAGTCGAGGTAGAAAAATTATCTCAGGCTCCTCTCCCTATCTCTTGAAAATTGCAATAAATAAAAAGATAGGAAAAGGAACTGCAGGTGCATGAAATACCGAATATATGTAAAGCAGGAAATTAAAAAAAAAAAAGTAACCGGGGAAAAGTTGTTCAAGTGGCGATAAAAGAGCCACCACTACATAAAATTGAACTGTCAGATCACTTTGATAACAAGGCGTTCCCAGTCACGGGTAATAAAAAATTATTCGAAAGAAAAATTTTCACATTACGTCAATGTGAATAAATCAAATATGGTACCTTCGCCTCCACAAAAAAACCGGCCTCACTCATACACGTGTAGTGTGTGTGTGTGTATGTATATATATATATATATATATATATATATATATATATATATATATATATATATATATATATATATATATATATATATATATATATATATGAATGTCTTTTCCTTTAATACTACAGTGTAATATGAATATAAGAAGGCCCATAAAACACTATTTAAACGTTGAAACCATATAGGAAACGGTCACCTTCATACCATCGGAGACTTACGGCCACACCTTTATGTTTTGTATATATACCCTTGTAACATTTCATCTGTCCATATTCTACCAGTGAACAGGGGCACAGAAGCAAGTGCCCGAAATATATGGTTTCAACGTTTAAATAGTGTTTTATGGGCCTTATATTCATATATATATATATATATATATATATATATATATATTATGTATATATATATATATATATATATATATATATATATATATATATATATATATATATATATATATATATATATATAATTATGCTTCTAAGTCATAACCCTTCTTGAAGACAATTCGCGTTGAATGCTATTGCACATATGGATTATACTATTTCAGAATAACACTTTCCTCTGCCCCATATCTTCAACTTTAAAATTCTGAAGGAAAAGGCACACAGTTTCTGCCTTGAAGATAATATGAAGTATATGAAATTGGATATTTTCCTTCCAAATAACGTGTCAAATATTCGAATCGAGCGAACGAAGATGGTCACATCGTAATTTGAAATGCAAACATTGTGATGACTATTGTTTCTTTTAAACAAGGATACAAAGAACTGACAAAGATTTTTTCATCCCCGTGTGTAGTATTTTGTTGCCAATGAGTTTACGTCAATTATAAATGCTCCTGAAAGTACAAAAATAAAAGAATATATAAATGTTTTCTTAGTTAAAATATTCGTACATCTAAATTTTGCCTCAAACATAAGGCTACAGATCTGTGAATAATAAAAATGGGTTATGTTGCAGCAATTTACTTCCGGCGTAATAGGTTAATGCGATGAACTGCTCGAGGTAATTGCCGGATTCTATTTAATTAGCGCTGAATGAAAGTAAAGTACACTATCGGGTTAAGACCTATTTATTAATGCGGTCTGTATTATCGCAGGTGAATCAATTAACCTCTTCCAGTAAGATCTTTGGTTTCCTTTCGTCATCGATGTGACACAGAGAGATTAGCGTTTTTATCAATACCATTGGCGTTATTGGCATGGGTCACTGATTTCTTGATATCATCATCAGAGTCAAAATTTCTATAATGAACGGTACTGACGTCATCATCATTCGATAACCCAGCTGAATATTTCTATAATTATTTTCCTTATCGCCAATATTATCGAGTCGGCTTCCACCATGACGGAAATCTGGTCGCACCTTTACAGTAACAGTAACTACTTACCATAAGGCAACACTTCACTCTTGAGTGTTATCTTAGAATGCGAGTGAGTATTTGTCTTTGAGTGTATGTGATTCGCCTTACGCTTGCGAATGTCGATATATCGTAGTTCGAGGGCAGATACCAAAACATTGAATAGTTAAATGCTTATACTAAGTTTTACTGTCAGTTTCATCTCTTAGGTATAAAAGGAATCATTAAATTTTCTTTGTGAAGCACTTCCAATTTGCCGAGGGATTTACATGAAATATTTATTTGATTGAATATTTCTCTTCACCTGAAAATAATTCAGGGAGAGATTAGGCAGCGCGTCGAAGTTAATCTGTCATGTTTATATTCTGGGAAACAAATTTACCTCTCCTAGGACAAGACAGTAAACCCGCCAGTAACGTAAAATGTGAAAGGAGTTTACACGAGAGTTATCGGTACATTCCAGCCATGCGCACCAAAATAACAACTCCTACGGAAAAAAATATTGAAAACAAGGATCTGCATACTGTCCAAAGCGCAACATCGAGCCCTAACTAAGTAGAATGAAACTAAAAGTGTGAGGCATTCCGAAAAATACGTTCAAAGAGGCTCTCAAACAATTTCGAGGCATCTTGACGCCCCACGAGAGGAGAGAAGAGGTATCTCGAAACTGCTTGAGAATACATTGTACTCAAAATCAGGTGCTTGTAGTTTTATAACTTTATATTTGCATATAATGTCTTATGAGAGTGAATCTTTTTTTAAGAGAAGGAATGATATATCAGTTGCGTAAGAACTGATCCAACTGCCTCCGGCAACACGAAAACCGCTTTCTTGTTTGGCTGATAAATGAAGCTTCCAGAGTTTCGTTCTCAAAGATTTATTATTCGGACAAAGACTTCGTTTCGAATTCCCAACATTAATAAACGTCACTGAATTGATGACTATTATTTAAATTCCGGTTAGTTTATATCAGAAGAACAAGAATTTCGTTTTCATGTGCAGATACACGTTCCCTCCGTCAGTCTCGAGACCAGCTAACGACTACTTTAAAATGTCAATAGCGACATCTTGACATAACCTTAATTCCAGAAAGAATATTCCAGTAGAATGTATTCATTACAACGTGTATGAGAATACTTAAGAGCACATAATAACAGTAGAATTCAAAAGAAGAATTTTGATCCAAATGGCATTTTGAGAGTCCGAAAGCGTAGATAGTTGTCGCTGTACAGACTCACTTTTCAGATGGAAACGTGACCTCAGGTTGTTGACAGATCTGAAAAGGATTTGGGGAAGCATCACTGGACAATAGGTATTAGAACTGAAGGCTAGGTAGGTATCTAAAGGTTAATTATTGCTGCACAGAGAGAATAAAAGCATGAAGGCCAGTAATACTTCCAAGGAAAAAATTATGGGCAGGTCGTCTACCACGAAAACAAAGGTCATGGGTGGAACTGATACTGCCACCGAGCGAGACTTCTATAAACAACGTCACAGACACTCGATTGTTCTGAGGGTTTAAGCACTCCCTGTTTCCGAGTACATAAGGTCAAATGTTTACGATATATAGCCATGTTAAAACTGTAAATGGACGGAAATGTAAAATTAATGGTTTGGTGGTATAGCCAGCATTATCAGGCACATGGGGGGCAAGAATTTTGTATGAAGAATTTGTCAGACTATTCGAGGTATAACTATAAATCGTAACTAGGCGTGGCCATAAAGCTGAAAACAAAATTCGTATTCCCGTTTATTTACATCTCAGAAAATGTCGACGCGTCGAAGTAATTCTCGTCAGAGGATTACAGTAGTCTACATAAAAAAGAAAATACAGTCATATATTTGCACGGAGAAAGACATGTAAAACGGCTTGTATACGTCGAGCTCGAGGGAGACGTTAAAAGAACCAGCAACACAAATCCTAACCAAGATGTTGCAACATTTCCCTCGTAGCGGTGCATGACGTAAAACACGAATAAAAGGAAGAATCGCTTGGAGGCAGATGGGGAAGGAGGGAGGGGGGTGAAGGATGAGAATGGGGGAGAGGGGGGAGATAAAGATTGCAATTTAATCCGAATAACACTGTTTTGTTGAAGCCGCCTTTTCTTTCGGTGGGGGAAAAGGCCAAATGAATTAGTCCATTGTGTAAGTACCTTTCTTGACAAACCAAGTTTAAGCAATAAGAGTAAGTGCAGCGCTTTTTCAGCCGATTATTTTTTTTTCTTCTTTTATACTGGGATATCACTTTGTTACGTATAAAGCAAAAACAAAACGGAAAACATAATAAATAAACTACTCTATTCATGTGAGGTTACGTGAAAAGGTACAGTATTTAAAGTATGTATATATATATATATATATATATATATATATATATATATATATATATATATATATATATATATATATATACGTATATATATATATATAGCTTAGATCGATAGATAGATTGATAGATATATAGATAGATATAGATCTCAGAAAACGTTGAATAAGAGTTCTTAAGAAGCCTTTTAAAATTTAGTTCTTAGACAGGCAATGGCAAATAATTAGGACAACATTTTAGAAAAAAAATGTCACGTAGAAAAACTGTTCCAGTAGTTTTTACAGCGATAGGCAACCCGTTTTCCTGGAATTACCCAGCAAGGTTAATTTTGTTCTAGAGTAAAAAAATGATTCATCAATTATTCTTCAGCGTATCCGCACAATAACGGATTAACTGCGATCAAGTGTTTATTGAAAGCACTGCTGATTAAATCCCGGTTTACCCCTTACACTGAGGGTCGTATTCTTGTTAGAATTGACGTTTAAAAGCTAACGCCTTTGTATCCAGGTTCAGCCATGATAGTCATAAAAACCTCTCTCGATATATTCCACTTGACGTCATGAATATTATTGTCATGCATGTAAAATGATGTTGCTGAAATTTGTTACTCGTATTTTGCAGATCATTCTCGTTTTATTAATGTTTTTACTGGGAATTTGTGAGACACTTTTAACAGGATATATAACGAAACAAACGTTGATGCAGCTCTTAAATAACGCCTTCAGGGCACCTGCAGATGCAGATGGAGACCTTCCACAGGATATAACGTTCAACTGAAAAACTTTTTGACACTAAGCAGAGATAAACACTAATGTACCACCGAGTTATGCCTGAAAGATTGTCATGAATTATTCAGAATAATGACGCTATAATCTTTCATCAAGATGTCTCAAAGACTTTGATATTTTCTTTTCAGAATGCGCAAACTTTTCCCCGTACATAGAAACGTAAAGAATTTCCATCGCAGGAGATTAACATAAACAAAGGTATCTATATCGCCCCTAAGGTGATACGGATACGGTCACTGAAGTTGAAGCAGACACACGAGTAATAAGATCTATTTTTTGTGAAATTCTGTCCTCGGAGGAGTTTCGTTGCCTCCGATCAACACAAATATAAAGAAAAAAGAAAGGACCGGAGTAAAGATATTGAAGATAATAAATCGAAGAGAAGAGAAGCAAAAGAAGTAACGGAAGGGCTTCTGCTCAACTGCAAAAGGAAAATAAATGAGTTTTGTTCGCTTCACTTTCCTCTTGGAGTAAAGTAAGAGCCTGTTTCAAGGAAAAAACAAAAGGCTGAAACTAAAGTTTATTTTTTTATTGTCACTTTTTGAGGATGCTCACGCAAATACGAGCGTAAATACAAGCACTTACACATACACACACACACACACACACATATATATGTGTGTGTGTGTGTATATATATATATGAAATTTTTATCATACCGTGATTTATATACATTCATGAAGCTACAAATGTCGTGATTTAATATGCAATTCACGCTACTTGAGAATATCCATATATATATATATATATATATATATATATATATATATATATATATATATATATATATATATATATATATATATATATATATATATATATATATATATATATATATATATATATATATATATATATATACTCGTATATATTACATACGTACATACAAACACACACACACACACACACATATATATATATATATATATATATATATATATATATATATATATATATATATATATATATATATATATATATATATATATATATATATATATATTGAGCGTGCGTGCGTGTGTGTGCTCAGAAAATATGAGAGGTCATAGCCTTGATGGTGTTATATGGCTTTTATACTGCATCAGTTGGAGGAGGAGCAAAGGAAAGAAAAGACCGATGTGTGCCATATGTATGAGGGAAAGAGTTAGGCTCATGCACAGTCTAACATCTGTATGGGACTCTCGACTGCTGTTGATCTCTTCACGCATACTGTCACTGCACCACACACTGCTATGTATGCTCTTCTGAACAGGTGGCAAAGGAACAACTACACATAATTATTTGAAGAACTAAAAAACCATCTGTGGCGTCGCATGGGAATACAATCGGGATTTGACGTTTTCAGAATATGATTATAATTCATTCATGTACGTTCGTATCATGGTTTTAACATCTTCCTTCTTTTCTTAACAACTTTTTATATATACATATATATACAAGTTTTTCTTTTATTGATAACCTAATAATATATACTAGATTTACAACTGTATCTACTACTACCATTCAGCACGGGCATTACCTAACATGATTACGCTATAGTTATCATTGCAGCATCTGAATTATTAAAGATTTCTTGACGTCGCAGGTTGTGATAAATATTTTGTTTGTCGAAATAACAATACCAGGTAATGTCGATGACTGTAAAAGTCATAAGATTCAGGGGCACTAATGAGCATTTGGTTGAAAATACCCAACAACTCAGAAGTTGCCGTTCCACCCACATAACGTCATTATTACACGTCCCATCAAAGACCCTGAAGACCAGAGACCTCCATCACAGTTTCTGTGATTAGGGAAAAATGCTTTGATACTGATAGATTAATTGAGCTAAGATCCAATAAAGATCTAACAAGGACTTTTGAATACACGGCACCTAATCTATTCAGTGAGTTACCTCAAGATATGTTGTTATTATTATTATTATTATTATTATTATTATTATTATTATTATTATTATTATTATTATTATTATTAATATTAAAATAGATTAACCAGACCACTGAGCTGATGAACGGTTCTCATAAGGTTGGCCACCCCAAGATGTTAGAAGCGGTTATAACTTTAAAACATTTTAAGCGAAATCAGGGACATGGCTACTCTAAAACATTTGGTACGGGGGGGCGAAGCAAATTATTCAAGGAAACCGTAACAAACAAATTAATGGACCTAATGAGGACTGAGTGTTGAGCCTCCAGGTCTAAACAAGAACGATGATGATGAGTTCTAGACTTCAGGGAAAAGAAAGAAAAACGGGTTTTTTTTCTGTATGAGGAAAAGGAAGACAAAAGAACACAGACTGGGAAACTCAGCCCTTTCCCCTACAAGAAAAAAGATTATAGAAGTCATGAGGATTAGACTCAAGATACAAATTCAAGAATGCCAGAGATTACTAGTAGAGGGAAAGATAGTCACTGCTGATCTCTTGCTGAGAATGTATGAGAGGCGTAGCCTTGTTTGAATTACATGCCTTTTGTGCTATATCTGTGAGCTGGGGGAGGGGGGGAAGGGAAGACTGATGTTCGATGTGTGAATATGAAAAGAGGTAGTACATGCAGTCTAACAGCTCATGAGAATAATGAGGTTGAGCTCTTTACACGCACGACATCACGTGCAGTTTTCATCTTCATACAATTTCAAACGGGAATTTTCTTAATAAAATTTCAACCAGTATATTCTTGACTCAGGTTACAAGTTCTTAATACAGTAATTTCTGAGTTTTTGCCAGTTGCTAGCCAACTCGACCACTAATGAATAGGAAAATAAAAAGACAGCGCAAAAATTTTTTTCAAGTTACATGTCTTAATCTAGTAAAGAAAAATAATGAAAAGTCATTGATACAAGAAAACCATCATCTGAATTGATTAAATCGAAAGAAAAAGTGAACTAAGGAATCCCTGTAATTTTTAATATATCATCATTCCTTCTGTCGCCCAGTTGCAACTTGCCAAAAAAGAATTTAGTTTTCGTGATTTTCAAGTGATGAATCAGTGCCAAATCATCGAGCTTAAATGGCTGTTAGCAGAGACGACATCTCTATTTGCACTGCTAAGTGAAAATCTCAGTTTTCTTCATTCCAATTTATTTTTCATTTACCAGTCTTACAAATTATGAACTCATATTTATATGGCTGTCAGGGGATGCTGGCCCCATTTTAGTTTTGCGTGAGGAGAAGCAAAGTTTAAGAGTAAAGTTTACCTCTTGAGAGGAAGAGCAATCTATAACAGGGCCCCAGGAATAAAGTCTCATTTCGTCGAGTGGTCCTCGTGTCGACTCGAGGACTATGCTATCTCCTGCTATCTGGGCCCCAGAGCCCACGAGGAACACGAAAAATGTAGAAATTAGATACGTGAAATTGCGATGTCATCTCCCGTTTAATATAACCTGGCTATTCAATCAGTCCTGTGCACACCTGCTGTATTAGATAGGTAGACAGATAGATAGATAGATATGTTCGATGGAAAGGGTAGTCGTCAAGAGTGACTGCTCTGTTTGATAATATTCAGAATCAGTAAATATCTCTCTCTCTCTCTCTCTCTCTCTCTCTCTCTCTCTCTCTCTCTCTCTCTCTCTCTCACGTGACATACATATGTATGTATGTATGTATGTCCAAATAGCATTAGAGTTATTGTTGATTGTCGTTATAGAATTATAGTTCTAATCTAGATTTGATGTTGTGCATGATGATTTAACTGAGGTCCTGTAATCAGAAATCGAAACACTAAGACTCTAATGAATTCTCAACAGGTAAATACAGCCATAAAATTGTGTTTATAATTATATATATATATATATATATATATATATATATATATATATATATATATATATATATATATATATATATATATATATATATATATATATATATATATATATATATATATATATATATATATATATATATATATATTTATACCTATTCCACCTTATAACCCTGATTACAATCCTCATAGTCGTTTAACTACAAGGTACATAGTTCAGTGATCACGTCAGCAGAGGACAGTGGAGAACTCCCATAGAGTCAGAACTTGCGGTCATCTTGCTTATCAGGTAGAATAACGATCACAAGAGGTTATATATATATATATATATATATATATATATATATATATATATATATATATATATATATATATATTATATATTTATATATATATATATGTATATATAGATAAAATTTTGAATTAGCGAGACAGAGATGGAAGCTGAAATACAAAAAAAAAAACTTCGAAGTAGTCAAAACGAATGCCCTGCTGAAAGGCATAACTGAACAGCAGCATTAAAAGCGAAAAAGCCCTAGCAAAGACCAAATGTCGCCGCTGGAGGCATCGTTTTATTGCTGGATGACGTAAACATTTCCCGGTACAAACAGAATCGAACAAGGAAACCCATAATCAGTAGTTCGATCGTCGCCGCTTGGTCGGTTCTCTCATATGTGAGGCTGTCGAATGGAATATCAATTGGTGTGACACCCATTCACGATTTTCATTCCATATTACTGGACGCCTCTCTCTCCTGGCGTAGAGCCCACACTCACCAAAGGCTGTTAGACACGAGGCCCTCGGGTGGGGTCATCTTCCCCTACTCGCGGGAAAGGGGCGACGCTATTGTTTCTTTACGGTCTGTTGGTGTCCTTGTTCTCCGTAGGGGGTAATGCCGTCAGTGCACCTCAAGGGGTGCACTGTAAGCATTACTAAAGGTTCTTTGCAGCGTCCCTTCGGCCCTTAGCTGCAACCACTTTCATTCCTTTTACCGTACCTCCATCCGTATTATCTTCCTTCCATCTTGCTATCCACCCTTTGCTAACAATTATTTCCTGGTGCAACTGTGAGGTTTCCCACCTATTACACCTTTCAAACCTTCCTACTTTCAACTTCCTTTCCAGTGCTGAATGACCTCATAGGTCCCAGTCCTTGGCCTTTGGCCTGAACTGTACTGTATATTCCATTCCATTCCGGTATCCGTGTTTTGTCCAGTCTGGCGACTCCTCTCGCGGTCGTCGAAAGTCTTCCGTCTGTATGCACGGATCACCGACTACGTTCATCCTCTTGGATCGTCAGGTCTTTTTTTCTTTTTAATACATTCCCATTACATCTTGCCAGAATTATTTTCCATTTTTTAAAATTGGCTCGATGGCCTTCTACTGAAGTGTCATTATAATGAATCATAAGAAGTTATTTACTGAAGGTCAAATCTGTGCATCTTAGATGACATGAATGTTGCATCGTTGCATAAGAACCTAAATAAAGTAGTAATGAATTACTTACAAGCAACATTTTTACTAGTATTTTAGAGATTATTGATAATAAAATTATATACTGCTGCAATAAATGCAGGTGCCTGGAGAAATTCCTGCAATCAGTAATTACAGTATATTTAAACCGTCGAATTTTTGGGGACTAAGTATAATCATTGAAATAATCAGAGATTATACAAGATCGCCAGTATCAATTAAGGTTTACCGATTTATCCGCGATATTCGAAGGCTATTAATGATGAAATTCTACGGATAAGAGTTAGGGATTTTAATAGATGAAGCTTATGACATGAAAGTAATTATGAATAACGTCAGGTTACCTCGGAGCATCATTTCACAGCCGCGTCGCTTTGAAAATATGCAGTAATCTATCAAAGACGAAAAACAGTGACGAGCTTTCGGATCTCGGCATCACTTCTCTTGAAAGGCCACTACCTTTTTTGTAACTTTTTACAGCATGTTTACACATCGACACTGCTCTAGAATTATGCTCCGGGATTGCGATATTTTAGCTGATGGGTACACGAAACGCCTGGGTTTTAGTTTTCTGTAAAAGAAAACTATTGTGCCGGCTTTGTCTGTCCGTCTGCCCTCAGATCTTAAAAACTACTAAGGCTAGAGGACTGTCATTTGGTATGGCCGCCATTGTTACGTGGGTCATTCGGCTGATGAGTTTAATTATTAATTACTGTGGTTTATATAGCCTTGCTTTACCTAAGACCCACGTAATCCTATCAGTTAAGGCTGAAAGTTACCAAAAAAGACAGATAATTAACTTAATTAGATCGGTCGCCAGTTGAAACTAGGTTACTGAATGTCGATTTATTCTGAACACAAATTAAATAAACAACATTACTCAAACAACTAGTTTCAACAATGGAGAATAAAAGAAATAAAAAAAAGTGAGTTGGGATCTTACGGGAGCTAATAACAGCTCCAACTTCGTCCCACTTCGGACACAAGATATTTCAACATAAATTAGTGGATTACACGACGGCTGGGCCTCTTGTGCCGCGTCTGTAAGAAATTTCAAGCGCGTGACTTGAGGGCGGGGGTGTTGATCATCCACCCTCCAATCACCAAACATACCAAATTGTAGCCCTCTAGCCTCAGTAGTTTTTATTTCAGTTAAGGTTAAAGTTAGCTATAAACGTGCATCTGGCAACGATATAGGACGGGCCACCACCTGCCCGTGGTTAAAGATTCATGGGCCACGGCTCATACAGCATTGTACAGAGACCACCGAAAGATAAATCTATTTTCGGCAGCCTTGATTATACGCTGTACAGAAAACTCGACTGCTCTGAAGAAACTTCGCATTTTTTACTTGTTATTGTCTTTAGCTGTCACGAATATTTTTTTATATATATAAAATTGCGCGTGAAAAGTAAGTCAGACCCTTTTGCTGCACTTGAACGTGTTCCAGCCAGTTCAAAATTTCTCAAAGGTAAGTAAATTTTTGAAAGAAATACCCATGAATGAGTTATTACGCAAATATAGTTTATTCGGTATCAAACCCACTAAAACGTCCTAACAACAAACGAACTGAAAATTCTAGAATTCGCAAAAATAAAATCTTGCAAATAAGTGGTGCCAAAGTGTATTGCTAAATATCAACAGTTATGACATTTAAAGATTAATCTTTATTATTCTGGTAAAATAGTCTAAACAATCTGTGCATTTAGCCTACGTAAAGGTGCTTTCCAGGGATATTGAAATGTTTTGTCCATTTGTATCCCGATTGGTATTTTACGATATGAAAATATTGAGATTGAAAATTGCTATTTTCTCATTCAAAACTAATGATTTTAATGGTTGCTTTTAGTAAGTGAATTAATTCCACTCCTGTTTCACGAAATAACAATATATAATTTTTGTAATGCTCTGCGAAAGGTAGTCCATTAATTTCATTAATCTAAAAGATTTTTTGCGCTGATTACATTACTGATTTATTCAATGATCAGTGATTACGTAAAAGCCACGGCCATTCCAGACATTGCAGTAATTACTAATTGTGACAACGAATACGTATTCTCCTCCATAAATTATTTCAAATAAACTATCGCCGAAAAGTATATAAGAGTGAGAACTTACGAAATGTCATTGAAAAAACGATAGAAACGTTGATTAGCCATAAAAACCACTGCAAGCCTCTTGAAACCATTCATGAAATCACCTGTCATCCGTCTGGTGAAGATCAAACAAATGTTCAAAATACGTTTGAGGGAATGACAAATGAAATTTCCTCAGCCTTTCTTTATTTCGATGGCTCTTGAGTTAGTGTGCTTTCTTCAGTTTGCTGATTAACAGTCATTTGCCCTTTTTTTGTTATTTCGCTTCTTTCTCTCTCTGCTCCTATTTTGGTACACGGGCAACCTTTACATTCTCATTTATAGGTACAGACACACAGACAGACACAAACACACACATATAATGTGTCTGTGTTTGTATATATATATATATATATATATATATATATATATATATATATATATATATATATATATATATATATATATATATATATATATACAATTATAAAATTTTGCGAAAAATATGGCTTTGAGTCAAGTCCGGTTCAACTCATTGTACCTCCGTTAGCCTATGGTAGATCATAAAAGGTTGAAAAACAGGTTGAAACACACACACACACACTATATATATATATATATGTGTGTATAAAATATATATGTATGTGTCAGTGTGTGCGCTTGCGTAAGTGAGCGTGTGTTATATATATATATATATATATATATATATATATATATATATATATATATATATATATATATATATATATATACATATATGTGTGTGTATTTATATGCATACGTACATATATATGCAAATATATATATTAATTTAATTATTTATGCATATATATGTCTCGCGCATGACCACTGGGAAATAAAACACTGAGTGTAAATCTTGACCGGTTTCGACTTAATATCTAAGCCACTTCAGAGAACTGGTACGTCGTGGTAGAAATTAGCAATATATATACTAGAGGGACAGTAAAACGAACATACAGACCATTGGAAATCAAATCCGCACACCTGACAGGTGTCTGAGGTCAAATATTCCATTTAGAAATTTGTTTACCCGTGCGTGTGGCCGCTTACCTATATCCTGTCTACCTTTCTTAAAATCTATGCTTCATCCATATTTCTTTTGAAGGTAATAAATCCAATTTATAAATGTTTTGCCTTATGTCATATTCTTACAAAAGCTTTCTTTTATAAAACTAGACTTTGTAATGTCTCTTTCTAGGGAATTAGTTCATTAAACCATATTTTTTGCTCCCTCCTAATTGATCGTACGATTGTTTTCACTAACTTATACGAAAATTTAACTGTTTACTATTCTATCCTATTTTCCAATTATTTTCCTGTTTGACCAAATAAATATTTTCTCAAGACTTACCTGGGATTTGATGTACACATCCTTCAGTAATGTCGGCGGAGTTCATTATAAGTGCATGTTTCATTTTTATATTGTTTCTGAATGCTACATTAATTAAATCCAAAATTCTTAGGTAGATGAGGAAGATCTTTGAAATTATTTATTATGTGGTAGTATAAGCAGGTTCTTAGTCTTGTCATTTTTTTCGTTGTTATTATTAAAAGTTTTTTGTCGCAAGTATTGCACTTTCTAATACAGAAGCGGGATGTTTCAATTTCCAGCCCGTTTTCAAATTATATCTATTTCATCATCAGTTTATTCAGGGATACATATTCGTAATGCTCTTCAGAACATGGATGTGAAAACTAATCTTTTAACTTCATTGCGTTGACCAGAATAAAAAGCATACTTAGGGACAAATGTTGGTAGGCTTACTTTATTCACTGTTTTTATACCCGCAACTACTTCAGTGAATCAGGCCTTCTAAAAAGGATACGCTACTATAATTTTCCATTTCCATGGTGATTTTCTTGGCTGGACTACCTTATTTAATTTACCAAAGAAAGTATTTACTTTTTAGTTCTCCGCCCATATACATATTCACAGCACATTGCGTGGAATGATTTAGTTTAATATTTTACTTCCGAGATAAAGGGTTACCCATGGTCATACCAATATTTTGGGGAAAAAATCGCGTTGGATTCAAACGTATATTCTTTTACATATAATTTAATCAGTTCTGTCAGAGTGTTCGTGGAAAATGGCATATCCAGCCGTCTGGACTCTACGATACATAAAAGTGAAAGCGCTTGGTCATTTTAGGGACCAAGGTCACAAACGACGGACGAAAGCTCTGAGATTTTGTAATACTTCACAATTATATCTTATCTTCGTACTGAAGTATATTGATTTGGATTCTTCAACATATTTCATGTATGACGTCACTATGATTCTTTTCATATTTCCATATATATATATATATATATATATATATATATATATATATATATATATATATATATATATATATATATATATATATATATATATATATATATATAATACATTTAATACATTTAAGATATATATACAATGTATGTACATATATATGTATATATACTTTTTTTATAGATAAATCAATCACAGTGACGTGATGCATCAAATATGATGAAGAATCCACAGTGATATATTTGAATACGACGATAAATTATATTTGTTAAGAACAAAAACTTATAGCTTTCGTCCATCGTCTTTTGAAACACACATTATATATATATATATATATATATATATATATATATATATATATATATATATATATATATATATATATATATATATATATATATATTATACATACATATATATATATATATACACACACGCATATATGTTATACATAGGTGTATGTACATACATATATGTGATAAGTAGCATCAAAAGCGGTTAATCTTCCTAAATTACTAATTTTGTCATTCGTGAGAAAAGAACGAAGTTTTTACCGTAATTACAGATTATTTCAAATACAGTCATAAAAGCGACAACTTTTTCTAAAGTAAAGCAGGGTTGTTGAGTGTTAAATAATTCAGTTCACCCTAATTAAAGAATTCTATTTTTAATGCTATAAAATTATAAATTTTAGCTCAGAATTATTAAATAAACTTCATAGAAGTATGTCTGTGTTGTCACTAAGAGCGTTTTCAGAATTTGCTTTATAGTTAATTAAGGAAGAAAACACTCCACGAGAATCATATGCAGTGTTTAAATAAAATGCCCCGATGTTGATTTTCTTTTCCTGTGTGTTGACGGGAATATTACAAGTTAATATTTACCATGAGGGAAAACTAACTTAATGAGTAGAAATCAAGTCCGTTTCATGTTTGAGGAAAGTAAATAGTCTTTACCCCCTACCCCAGTCATTTATATGCAGGCTATGCCTACTTCGGTTTCTCCACTGTCCTGTGATCCTTATGGCTTTTGAGGCGACTGAGTCATCACTCAACGAAAGGGGTTCACTGTGAAGTGTCGTACTCTTTGCCAGTTCTTCATTGGATGGAGGGGTGGATAGAGCTCTCGGTTAGCACGCTGTTGGCCCAGCGTTCGACACTCCGACCGGCCAATGAAGAATTAGAGGAATTTATTTCTGGTGGATAGAAATTCATTTCTCGTCATAATGTTCGGATTCCACAATAAGTTGTAGGTCCCGTTGCTAGGTAACCAGTTGGTTCTTAGCCACGTAAAATAAATCCAATCCTTCAAGCCAGCCCTACGAGAGCTGTTAATCAGCTCAGTGGTCTGGTTAAACTAAGATATTCTTTTCTTAGTACTCTTTGCTTGTGCAATAATGGAATCAAATAATCAGTAGCTTTGTGGGATTTTACTATCTAATGTGGAAAATTATTACTAAGAATTTATACACATTTAAGATGCCTATAGGATATTTTGAAAAGTTCATAAATACGCCGACTTCAAATTTTACCAAAATTCATGAATATCACGAAGTAAGGAAATTGACGTCAAAGGCTAACTTCGTTATCCTGCTGAGTTTCTGGAAACTGAATCGACACTGGTGCCTCTCCAAAAGAATATTTTGTTAAACATCGAGCGGGAATCCTTTGATGGAAATCAGTTGCATCCTAAATGATTTTGGATTTCTGCTTAACATCTCTCTTTTTTTTAACGGATTTCTTCGTTTCAGAGGCGCTCCAGACCTTTTAAAATGTCGTATCACTACAAACACGTAGCTGGTTGTACAGTTCTGTTTTCACATTGTATTGCGTTCAGAAGCACATATGAAAGACAGAAGTTTACAATTTCGTCGTAACATACAAATTAACAGTTTTCCTATAAAGAGAAATTTCCATATTGGTTGAGATCATTTGAAATCATTTACCTAGTTATTGAAACAAATATCATGGGAGATCTATATATATACTCGTATATCTATATGGTGTATATATATATACATATATATATATATTGCATATAAATATATGTATATATATTACTATATATTTATCTATAATTATTCATAGTAATACTTTTATTTATATATATATATATATATATATATATATATATATATATATATATATATATATATATATATATATATGTATATGTATGTATATATATATATATATATATATATATATCCACCACACGTCACCTCTTCCTCCTAATTAAACTCCCACACTCTAAGCAATCCAGAGACAAATTAAAAGAGAATAGTAGGCGGAGGGATGAATAAAAAAAGTTCCAGGAATGTACAGCTAAAATAAAGATAAGTATACCTTAGTTTAACCAGACCACTGAGCTGATTAATAGCTCTCCTAGGGCTGGCC
>NC_089742.1:71231505-71236505 GCF_040412425.1 Macrobrachium rosenbergii | reverse complement strand
ATGCTCTTCTAAAACAACTGTAATGGACTCACTCATGACAATACCATAATTAGAAAAGATATTAAAGGAAAACCGATATGTATATATGTATATATATACATATATATACATATTTATGTTTGTATGTATGTATAAGTGTGTGTGTGTGTAAAGTCATTCCGCCTTTAATAAAAATATTTTTTACCTTAGTAACACCAGTTACACAAGTAGTATCAACAGAGCAGCACCCGTCACTGGAATTTTTAATAAACGAAGTATTTTAATCGATCCCTCCCCCAGAGAGGATAAAGAGAAAAAGAAATTACTCTTCAGACTGTGAAATGCCATTCTGAAGATTTTGAAAACTGCAAACGTAGTTGAATTAAAAAAATATCTATCTACCTATCTATCTTCATAACTATATATCTATATATGTATATAAATTGTATATATATCTATATATATCCATCTATCTGTATATCTATATATACATCTATATATATATATATATATATATATATATATATATATATATATATATATATATATATATATATATATATATATATATATATATCTTGATCTCCTCAGCGGGACGAAATGGTGGTTATTGTTTCTCTTCCAAGTCAATGATCATCGCATTGAGGCCTTTGTGCCACACTCAACATGTCCATGATTGCTTCCTAGGAAAACGGGTTGACGATCAGATACTCGATATATTTGGTAACTTAATAATCACACGTATCTCATCACAGTTACACGGATGAAATGAAGCGGGCGATTTAAGTTTGATGACGTAAGTGAAGAGTGTGTTAGACCACACAGACGAGAGAGGGATAGTATGGTGTACACGGGGGTCTGAGGCAAGGGCGTATTATGTTTCCATCGCTGTTCATTATCTCGAAAGAAGTGTTTCGAGAAGTCAGAGAAAAGACGTTGGTTGTAAGCGCAAAGTTGTGAGATAAGAAAATGGGTCCTGAATGAAACGTGGAATGGTTGCTGTTTGAACGTGAAGCAGTTTTCACAAGGGATAGTAAGGAGAAACTGCAGGAACTGGTAAAAGAGTTTGAAAGTGGTTACACCAATAGAGAATTGATTAAATATAAGTAAGAGTAAGATTATGAATGTAAATGGAAACCAGTAAGTTGGAGCAGGGAATGTACGGTTGGAAGTGGTTGAGTTTGATGGGTATCCTTAAGTGAACATGATGGATGAAGTGAGTCGCAGAATAGTGAAGCAAGAATGGTAACAGGGTGTGTTAAAAGGATTGAGTAGAACTAAATTGTCTATGGAAGAACAAGTTGGAATGTATGAAGGGATTTTCAAGGCAACACTCGGTTTAATGTTTTTATATATATATATATATATATATATATATATATATATATATATATATATATATATATATATATATATATATATATATATATATATATAATGTGTTGACAGATAAACATCTAGACAGAAACATGGCCACCACACCGTATTTTCGGCAGTTGCGGTATAAGCTACATTTTACGTAAATGATTCTTCTTCCCTCCAAGGCAAATACAATGCAAACATATAAATTATAGAATAAGTGGTATTTCTGGTGCGATTCCTATGTTTTTTTTTCCAGCAAGAAATGTAAACATGCAGTGAAATATTCCGAAAGCCTAGAATACTTTCCTGATTTTTCATTTTTAGAGTTTAAGCCGATTTTTTCTTTTTTCCATTTTTGCTGATCTCCCTGGAAATTACCAACAAGAGAATACTTTCCAAACAAGGGATTAATTTCAGACTCGAAGGTAAACAAACTTCGTCGGCACTACAGTGGGAAACATACAAAGCAATATTTGCTACGCATCATAATCAAGAGTAAATTCTTTTTCATTTATTTATTTATTATATTTTCTTGCTTTTTTATTGGAGTGAAATGAAACTTTCGAGGGAGATCTAAACTTCAACTTTGAAATCGAACTAGGAGTAGATCTCCAACGTGATCTGACTGTGCTCGAAACATTCTCTTTCAGACGATGGTCTGTTTAAGTCACTCGAAGATAAACGGACGCGGAAGTAAATATGAATTGACACAAAGACGACTTTTAATTCTGAAATGAAGACTAATTTGAAACTGGCCTTAAAGTAAAATTCGATTTGTCTTGAAAACAAATTTGAAACGAGACAGATGCATTTGAATCTGACAGGGGAGCAAATTTGAACTGACAAAGACATTTTTTAATCTGACAGGAGAGCAAATTTGAACTGACACAAAGACCAATTTCAATCTGACAGGAGAGCAAATTTGAACTGACATAAAGACAAATTTTAATCTGACAGGAAAGCGAATTTGAACTGACACAAAGACAAATTTTAATCTGACAGGAGAGCATATTTGAACTGACACAAAGACAAATTTTAATCTGACAGGAGAGCATATTTGAACTGACACAAACAAAACTTTTAGTCTGACAGGAGAGAAAATTTGAACTGACACAAACAAAAATTTTAATCTGACAAGAGAGCAAATTTGAACTGACACAAAGACAAATTTTAATCTGACAGGAGAGCAAATTTGAATTGACACAAACAAAAATTTTAATCTGACAGGAGAGAAAATTTGAACTGACACAAAGACAAATTTTAATCTGACAGGAGAGAAAATTTGAACTGACACAGACACAAATTTTAGTCTGACAGGAGAGAAAATTTGAACTTTGAACTGACACAAACAAAAATTTTAATCTGACAGAAGACACAAAGATATTTTTTGAACCAACGCAAAGACAAATTTTAGTCTGACAGGAGAGCAAATTTGAACTGACGCAAACACAAATTTTAATCTGACAGGAGAGAAAATTTCAACTGACACAAAGACAAATTTTAGTCTGACAGGGGAGCATATTTGAACTGACACAAAAAAAAATTTTAATCTGACAGGAGAGAAAATTTGAACAGACACAAAGACAAATTTTAGTCTGACAGGAGAGCAAATTTGAACAGACACAAAGACAAATTTTTAATCTGACAGGAGAGCAAATTTGAACTGACACAGACTGTTTTTAATCTGACAGGAGAGCAAATTTGAACTGACACAAAGACAAATTTTAATCTGACAGGAGAGCATATTTGAACTGACACAAACAAAAATTTTAATCTGACAGGAGAGCAAATTTGAACTGACACAAAGACAAATTTTTAATCTGACAGGAGAGCAAATTTGAACTGACACAAAGACTTTTTAATCTGACAGGAGAGCAAATTTGAACTAACACAAAGACAAATTTTAATCTGACAGGAGAGCATATTTGAACTGACACAAACAAAAATTTTAATCTGACAGGAGAGCAAATTTGAACTGACACTAAGACAAATTTTAGTCTGACAGGAGAGCAAATTTGAACTGGCACAAAGACAAGTTTTAGTCTGACAGGAGAGCAAATTTGAACTGACACAAAGACAAATTTTCATCTGACAGAAGAGCATATTTGAACCGACACAAAGACAAATTTTAATCTGACAGGAGAGCAAATTTGAACTGACACAAAGACAAATTTTAAGTCTGACAGGAGAGCAAATTTGAACTGACACACAATTTTTAATCTGATAGGAGAGCAAAGACACAAAGAAAATTTTAATCTGACAGGAAAGCAAATTTGAACTGACACAAAGAAAAATTTTAATCTGACAGGAAAGCAAATTTGAACTGACACAAAGACAAATTTTAATCTGACAGGAGAGCAAATTTGAACTGACACAAAGACAAATTTTAATCTGACAGGAGAGCAAATTTGAACTGACACAAAGACAAATTTTAATCTGACATGAGAGCAAATTTGAACTGACACAAAGACAAATTTTAATCTGACAAGAGAGCAAATTTGAACTGACACAAAGACAAATTTTAATCTGACAGGAGAGCAAATTTGAACTGACGCAAAGACAAATTTTAATCTGACAGGAGAGCAAATTTGAACTGACACAAAGACAAATTTTAGTCTGACAGGAGAGCAAATTTGAACTGACGCAAAGATAAATTTTAATCTGACAAGAGAGCAAATTTGAACTGACACAAAGACAAATTTTGATCTGATATGAAACCAGATTTGTTGCAATCAAATTTGAAATTGACAATGGAATTAACATGAACACGCCATTTCCTTTAAAAACTGAAAGAAAATTACGCAGATCTACAATACCCTTAAGCTTAGCTGCGTACAAAACTATTTTAAGGTGAACGTTTTAAGAATAACTGTTATGGGAATCAAAGATATATTTACATTCATTTAGTCGCTCGAAATTCATTCTTTCCGCCATAAAAGAATTAAAAATCTATTTACGCCTTAACTAAAATCCTGGATAAAAGTGTCATTACCAGAATCATTAACGCTCAATAATTTTATTTTTTTACGCTTTGTACATAAACTTTTTTCTGATTACGTCAGATGACGGGAAAACCAATTGTATTTTATCCCGAGTCCAGAATTATCTCCGATAATACTGTAATTCTGTTTGTTAGTATCATATGAATTTCAAGAGAAAAGATGGTGTTTTTTTCAACATATACTTTTTCTTTTAGCCTTTTTTAGCCTTCGGTTATCAGCAAGTTTTTCAGAACGAGGTTACTAGTTCTATAGTCTTTTCCCTTACTAGTTACAACCCACCACGGTCGACAGTCACCAGGTACATAATTCATTGTTCAGGCAAATAGAGATACAATGAGTTTTTAATTGAGAAAGCCCATACTCTACTCCTTTCCTCACTCAAGAAATGGTGAGGAAATGCTTGCTCGGTTACGTGTTAGTACAGAGTGGATGGAAAAACAAGTTAACTGATGTAATGGTGAGCAGAGGAGTAGCTGGACGTATATAACATCTTTATTTTGTTGAAGCGAAAGTTAAGATAGAGAAAAGTTACAACCAGAAAGGAAAGTGTGAGAATGTGATTGTGAATGTAATTAAAGAAACGTGAGTTGGATTAACAGGAAATGAGAGAGGAGCTTTTAAGGAAAACTGGATGATATATAGGATAGGGTTTAAGAT
>NC_089742.1:71219005-71226505 GCF_040412425.1 Macrobrachium rosenbergii | reverse complement strand
ATTTTCTATATATTTAGTATTAGTAGGGAGAAAAGCATTATTCGGTGTAGCAATCAGATCCTCTCTGTACCAGGTGCAATTCCTACAGTCTTTCACTTGAATACCACTTATTAGTCTATTTTCATATAAAGAGAAATTACGATTCTTGTCAAATTTCTTTTTTATCTCATAACGTCCTATTAATATTATTCCCAGTATTTTGGAAAGAGGACACCTGGGCTTTCAGTGTGTGTGTATGTATATATATATATATATATATATATATATATATATATATATATATATATATATATATATATATATATATATATATATATATATATATATATATATATATATATATACATACATACATATAATATATTATATGTATACATATATAATATATTTTGTTTATGTATATATATATATTTATATATATATATATATATATATATATATATATATATATATATATATATTTATATATATATATATAGTGAATAACTTCTTTTATCTACATTTTGTTCCCTTTTGCTCTTCACATTCCGCACGATAATTCCTATTCTTCCTGAAACCTTTCTTTTCCCGATAAGTAAATCCAACGAAAATTGAAGTTAGGCGCCTTGAAGGAGGAAGTTCCTCCTGGCCTGCTTTGTCTGATTACAACAAAGAAGTGATCTATTCTCCCCTTCGCTCTGGAGAGTCTAATTAGGATGGGATGAATGAATGAATGAGCGACTGGTGTTTCATAGGGCGAAGCAGGAGGGAAAATGATATCGGAAGATATATTACACCTCCCCTGTGCATAGCCTGGATGCGTCCTTAAAAAGGTCTGGGGCCGGTGACTGGAGCTTCATAATTGAGTCCAATCTCTGAAAACGGTCACTGGTTCCTGATAATTGACTTAAATCACATCCTTGTGCCTTGGGTGTTTGTCTCTGCTTTTGTTTTAAACGGAGGTGTGTTTATCTTTCATCCGTATATTATTCTCTCAACGCAGCACTCGGCTGCAAAATATTTCAAAACGAATTCCTAGGATGCGCAAGATATTGGGAATGACAAAGCCTTATCTCACTGGAGAAGCGAGTGAACATTCGTTGCCAGGGGGCCAAAAATTGAATAGAAGTTCGCATTTATGAAGGAATTTTCTGTAACAATCAGAACTACATAAGACCAGATTTCTTTTATACGTTGTGGACTTTTTTTTTTTTTTACAAATGAATGAAATGAGAACGAAAAATTCATGCCTCGATAGTAATCATCAAAGAATCAATTTGAATTAAGATTAGTTCCTCCTGTTTTTTATCCGACAGAAAAATGCATGAATGTTCCGCTTTTGAAATAATTTATTGTACGTGTAAACAAGCAAATGCACAAAGGAAATTACGTGTTCAAACGTGTATATACCTGTTCATGAAATACGTTTTAAGGTCGACTTGAACTAGTATCTCATTAGAAAATCTTTATCACAAGGACCAGACCAAAAAGCACACACACCATACATACATACTGTACATACATATATATATATATATATATATATATATATATATATATATATATATATATATATATATATATATTACATTCCTTAGTGTATTTGCTTTTTTATATATATAGATATATATATATATATATATATATATATATATATATATATATATATATATATATATATATATATATATATATACATTATATATATTTATATAAATATGTATATACATATATTATTACCTTCCTTAGTGTATTTGCTTTTATATATATACAGATATATATATATATATATATATATATATATATATATATATATATTATATATACATTATATATATTTATATATATGCATGTATTATATATATATATATATATATATATATATATATATATATATATATATATATATGCTTGTGTATGTAGGCGTAGAGTTCCACATTGTTTCCTATTGCAAAGGATTACTCCAAATAGAACAAGTCATGAATCACTATACTGTGAAAGCCTCTATTCTTGCCTTGTCGAAGAGCAGATCCCAGCGTTGTTTTCCAAGAGTTAAATTCAGATTCCAGAGATGTGAGTATATGTGTGTGTACGTGAGTGTCCGAAAGCTATTCGGAAAAATAAGGAAGAGCGTGTTTTGCTACAGGAGCTTAGACATTCGTTGAACTATAATGATCTGGACCCACCCAAATTTCTTTTGTTTTCCTAGACATTAGTCTATTTCTGTTTAACCTGATGCAAACCACTTGTGTTAGCTTTTCTTAAACAATAATATTCTTAAGTTCCTCGTTGGACGGGTCGATATCGTTCTCGGTAGCACTTTGCTGGGCCTGCGTTCGATTCTCCGACCGGCCAATGAAGAATTAGAGGAATTTATTTCTGGTGATAGAAATTCATTTCTCGCTATAACGTGGTTCGGATTCCACAATAAGCTGTAGGTCCCGTTGCTAGGTAACCAGTTGGTTCTTAGCCACGTAAAATAGGTCTAATCCTTCGGGCCAGCCCTCTCTAGGAGAGCTGTTAATCAGCTCAGTGCTCTGGTTAAACTAAGGTATACTTAACTTAACTTAACTTCCGACTAAGATGTCTTATTAATGCAACTTTCTGTTTGTATTTTGTACATTTATGCAAGTTCCAAATTCACCCAGGAAGGATCATAGGTGTGAGAAACACAATAGAAGGGAAGTTCTTGAAAAGACCTCATATAAAAATGAAGAAGATGAAGAAAAATAATATTGTCATTGCAAAATTAGAACATAATTAGAGTTGCTGAAAAGCTGCGATTCCAAAGGAATGAAAATTTCATGTAAATGAATTACCTCCCGTCCTCCGAACAGCTAGTAATTTATAATATGAAGACTACTACAGTATTCTTTAATCTGCGCATAAGATGTAGGATTCTCATATAAGAAATCCATCGGGAATAAGACTACAAACTATTGTATCTATAATATTTACTGTGAAATATTCCATGAAAATATCCAATCATTTTCGAGAAGTTATTCCGTAATTTTCCAAAGACAGGCCAGTTTCCAGTGTTTTAGCGTAAAATCTTCTCTAAAATGATGTATTTTACATAGCTTTTTTTTTTTTTAAGGCAACGACGAAAAGCATGGCTTTCAAGAAAGAGCAACATCTTGCCTCTTAAGTACAGAATATCGATGAAACCTTTCTTCAACGACAAGCGTGCATATAGTGCATGAAACCCTAAGGACAGCTGTCAAGGGAAACTGTTAGGTCTTGGACGAGCTAAATAATTATTCACAATAAAAGCGATACACACACACACACACACACACACACACACACACACATATATATATATATATATATATATATATATATATATATATATATAAATAAATATACGTATATATATATATATATATATATATATATATATATATATATATATATATATATATATATATATATATATATATATATATATATATATATATATATATATATATATATATATATATATAAAATATATATATATATATATATATATATATATATATATATATATATATATATATATATATATATATATATATATATATATATATATACATATTACATATTTGTGAATAACGGATATTTGTGCAATGACAGCTATGGATTTGCTTATCAGCTAAAGCCTTCTACCGACGCTTTTCTTGAAGAAGCTTCAGGGAGAAACTCGACGCGGTAATGGTTACTCCTTAGGCGACTCCGGAATGTACGTTTGAAAACAAATAATTCTGACATGGAATAAATATATCGACGAGACACATGGCCATGAAAGGATCAACAGCAAGTTATCCTTCACTGTAAGTACTCTACGGCGTGTTAAGGATGAGAAGGGCAGCATCTAGACGCTATCTTAGGAATACGTCAATTGTGGTATGTGAAAACCACAGAATATACTGCTCCATCTCCATCCTCCCCATTTCTCCATATTGGAAACAGGTATCAAGAATGAAATGGGTAAAGGCTGTTTGGCCATGGTCAAAGGATCGTGTCTTTCCGGTCTGTTCAGATGGAGCAACGCTTACCTGAACAGTCTTTTTCACTTCAATCCGAGAAGCATTGGTTCAGAAAATGTCTGTTCCAACGACTGAAATATTATTTCCTTTAGTTTAGCTTTACTTTCATGTTTGGATTTGTATGCAGTGGTTGTAAAATGCTCTATTTGTAAAGTTTCGCGTATGTAGTTAGTTACATATACTTCATTTTAACTTATATCACAAAACATCGCTGGAAAATCATATTGTAGTTTCGTAGTGCTTGGAAAGTTCAATAAACTTTTGTCTGTCTATCTATCTATCTATCTATCTATCTATCTATCTATCTGTCTACCTAATTATCGATCTATCTGTCCATCTGAGTGTCATACACAAGAAAGTCATACACGAGTAAACATCTTATCCTAGGTCATAGACTAAGGTTTCAGGTCCAGAATTACCAAGCTAGCAAAAAAATGAAGAAGTCCATAAGTTGATTTCGAGGAAACATCTAGATTCTTGGGATTATTCATCGTAAGAACTGCACTAAAGTCAATCAATTAATCATTAAAAACGTTTCCAGATGCAATGAAATTAAATAAGCAGCAGAAGATAAAAACTTTTACGTGCAGGGGATCACAATAAAATTATTAGAATCTCACATCGATATCATTCCAGTATTGTATGTTTCTTTAGCTTTGCACATCTCTCTCTCTCTCTCTCTCTCTCTCTCTCTCTCTCTCTCTCTCTCTCTCTCTCTCTGTCAGTTAATTGAACTATGAGTACAAGCACCCACTTTTGATCTCCGTCCCAACCGACATTTTTGCCTGCTAATCTAAATCAACGCTGCGTCACACGAACGACATTTTCTCGTAATTCATTAGTTGGAACCTTGTTTTTTACAAACTGAGCAAAATGAAATATACTTATGATCATAGTGAGGAAGGTTTAAATCTTTTTGTTAATAAATTTCAAGTGCGAGGAGCATGAATATCTGGCAAATTTGCAATTTTTCAACAATAGAGAATATAATTTGATGAAAACGTCCTAAAAATAATTGAACTAACACATACATATACGTATATATATACATGAGAACGAAAAAAAAATACTTTTATGGATTAAACAGTGGAAGAACAGAAGGGTATTAAGGTTCTGATGACATCATGAACCGCTTTAAACATTTTTGCTCTTATTATGGGATGAGACGAGACACTTTAACCGAAATATATACTCTTCTGGTCTCATTCTGTTTGGTTCTTACGGACGTTTTTGTCTTCACTGTACGCTGAGGTCCCAGTTCTAAAGATATCATTAATTGATAATTATATATATATATATATATATATATATATATATATATATATATATATATATATATATATATATATATATTTATATATATAAATATATATATATATATATATATATATATATGTATATGTGTGTGTGTGTGTGTGTGTATAAAATTCATTCATTTTATGTTTAACATTACATAAATATAGTTTCTGACATGAATATGAGAGTTTATATATCTATCTATTTATATCTATCTATATATTTATCTATCTATATATATATATATATATATATATATATATATATATATATATATAAGATAGATAAATAGATAGTTTTATGCGTGTATGTCTGTGTATTTGTGTATGATTCATGACAGTGAAACTAATTATACATGTTTTGCCCATACATACTGTTGGCTACATTTGAGCGTGCAATATTCGAGGTATATGACGTAATAACATATAGCTATTTGCATTTATAAACTGTAACCCATCACGAATAAAAAATTACAGCGCTTCCTCGCACCCTCTCTCTCTCTCTCTCTCTCTCTCTCTCTCTCTCTCTCTCTCTCTCTCTCTCTCTCTCTCTCTCTCTGTATATACGGTATATATATATATATATATATATATATATATATATATATATATATATATATATATATATATATATATACATATATATATATATATATATACATATATATATATATATACATATATATGTATATATATATATATATATATATATATATATTATATATATATATATATATATATATATAGTATATATAGAGAAAGTTAAAAGAGAGAGAGAGAGAGAGAGAGAGAGAGAACAGGATAAGAAGGGATAGCAACTGCGTGTGTATATTCGGAGCATCAGAGCAACTGGAGATATACTAAATTTATATATCAGAAGCCACTAAGAGCTACAACCTATTTTCACACTGGATATCGATCAGCTTCAGTTTCGACTGATTAGCCCATTTATCTCTAGTCGTTAATATGATCTACTTTCCACATATATAAACTTGAATAGAAATATAGAATAACGTTTGTTTTCTAAGAAAAAAAAAAAAGAAGGGTAAAGGAGTAGTTATTTAAAGTGAAAGTGGAAGTAAAAGGAAAACCTGTTGCAGATAAGACAATGTCCGAGCTCTATTCTAGTTCAAGAAAACTGTGAAACATTCAATCGTCCTGATGAAGCCACAAAACTAAAATGACGTAAATAAATCACAAGTTCCTGAAATTCTGAGTATAATAATACGATGCAGGGAAAATGAACAAATGGTTAAAAACTGACAGAAACAAAGTAATGCAAACGAAAATCAGCACCTCACGATGCATTAAGGACTTACCCTTTTGGGTGCAGCGCCCGGAGAGAACCACGGTGTTGTGGGGGTGGGGAAACGTGTAGCCAAGGGAGAGAGACAGAGAGTGTGTGTGTGTGTGCAACACCTCCGTGTTGGACGCGGCGAGTGCAAGATCTAATACACTTGTTGCCGTTTATGAGTCCTCCACCTTTCGACTCTCCCACGCTCCGCCCACAAAGAGGTCACGCCCCCCTCTGGTCTCGGAGACCAATGGGACCTCGAGGACTTCGTCAAAAGGTCCCCCCTCGAGCGAATTTCACGTGGGAGTGCTGTCGGGGCCACACGAGATCCTAAGAATTGGTCATGTTTCCTGTGGGAAGGAATCGTTTGAGCTTGAGTTATACGATTCTTCTTCTCCCTCGAAAGGGATTAAATTAAAAGACGCGAAGTCTTCTGATGGTTGGCTGTTCCGTATTAGATGAGTTTGCAGATGGCCAGAAATTTACCTTGATATATAAGTCCTTTGATTTTTCTAATTGCGAGTCCTACTTTTATTAACTAAACCTGTCTCTTCAATCAAGATCACCTACTTGTTATTCAGTCTACTGCTGTGAATTTATCATGTTATTCAAATTTTAATTCTATAATACTTTTTTTTTTTTTTTTCTTCCGTCGTCAAAAACAAGCTTTAATCTCCGAAGTTTATTTTGTAAAGTGGGAGAGAAATTCATTTAAACAAAAGAAATTGGGACTTAGAAAGTGGAAGGATTGCCTTCTTAATGTCTAATGGATGGCATATACATATACACACACATATACAGTATATATATGTATATGTGTATATATGTACATATATATTAAACAGAGGGACTAAGGAAGGTAGTGCTAGCTATGGGGGTAGATAATAAAATAACTTGGTTA
>NC_089742.1:71031505-71214005 GCF_040412425.1 Macrobrachium rosenbergii | reverse complement strand
ATACAGATATTAAATCTTTTTCTTTATTAATAACCGCCATTTGCGTTATATAACAAAATATGCTTGTCACCGATATATATTCAGAAAAGCGTTTATTGCATATATGTATGTACGTATGCGTTGAATTTTAAGAATCATAAACATGGCTATATTATGGGGGTCAAATGCGCCCTTTTCTTAATTTTGTATAAGGCTTTTAAACCCATCAAAGCATTGCAATGACATTGATCTTTTGTAGTACTGGCTCTGACTAAATGAACGATTATATGTACAAGAATATTAGCTTGTAGTCAAGTTTGGTTTTGTGCATTCGTAGGTATTTATCCATCTTGTGTTTGTATCTACAGTCTTCTAATATCAAATTTCATGTTTACGTCTTCCCTTGGTTTATATATCTGTTAGATTTGGGTATTCAGTTATTTTGAAGCTTAGTAGATTAATTTTTAGTTTATCCATGAAATATTAAACATTTATGATGATAACAATACATTTTAAAATTCTTGATAGAATCTTACATCTATATTAATAATAATACATTTTAGCACGATTTATAAAATATCCTAATAATAATAATAATAATAATAATAATAATAATAATAATAATAATAATAATAATAATAACTAAGAGGGGAAGACAACAACAGGAAATTCCTGAAGCCGCAAAGTAACAAGGACTGAAGGGATAAAGCTACCAGACGGGAATAGCATCAAGCACGTAGATGAGACAGGATACAAATACCTGGGAATAATAGAAAGAGAGGATATAAAATACCAAGAGATGAAGGACACGATCAGGAAAGAATATATGCAGAGAATTAAGGCGATACTCAAGTCAAAACTCAACGCAGGAAACATGACGAAAGCCATAAAGACATGGGCAGTACCGGTAATCAGATACAGTGCAGGAGTAGTGGAGTGGACGAAGGCTGAACTCCGCAGCATAGACCAGAAAACTAGAAAACTCATGACAATACACAAAGCATTACACCCAAGAGCAAATACAGACAGACTACACATAACACGAAAGGAAGGGGGGGAGAGGGCTACTAAGCATAGAGGACTGCGTCAACATCGAGAGCAGAGCACTAGGGCAATATCTGAAAACCAGTGAAGACTAGTGGCTAAGGAGTGCATGGGAAGAAGGACTGATAAAAGTAGACGAAGACCCATAAATATACAGAGACAGGAGAATGATAAACAGAACAGAGGAATGGCACGACAAACCAATGCACGGACAATACATGAGACAGACAAAAGAACTGGCCAGCGATGAAACATGGCAATGGCTACAGTAGCAAAAGCCCTCCACTGGAACCTGTGCAAGAAACACCAACTAGCTTGCAGTGATAAGTGGTACGAACACCAACCTGAGGGAGTGATAGAAAACGATCAGGCAAAGATCTTCTGGGACTACTGTATTAGAACAGATAGGGTGATACGTGCCAATAGACCAGATGTGATGTTGATTGACAACATCAAGACAAAAGTATCACTCATTGATGACGCAATACCATGGGACACCAGAGTAGATGAGAAAGAAAGAGAAAAAATTGATAAGTATCAAGGTCTGAAAATTGAAATAAGAAGGATGTGGAATATGCCAGTGGAAACTGTACCCATAATCATAGGAACACTAGGCACGATCCCAAGATCCCTGAAAAGGATTCTGGAAAAACTAGGTGCCGAAATAGCTCCAGGACTCATGCAGAAAAGTGTGCTACTAGAAACAGCGCACATAGTGAGAAAAGTGATGGACTCCTAAGGAGGCAAGATGCAACCCGGACCCCCTTACTATAAAAACCACCCAGTCGAATGGGATGACTGTGATAGACCCCCCCAAAAAAAAAATAATAATAATACTATGTACAAATAAGGTTCTCTGTTAAATACGTGGTGTTCAAAGTGAGAACTGCATCAGCTGCATTCAGTTTATATAGTTTTCTATAATTCAGTTTATATAGTTTTCTATATCTTTCTGATTATTGCTTTTTCAGGATTCCTACATTCTGCCGGTAGAGGGTAAGTTTGTCCAAAGAATGACGAATATTGGCGAGTTAATGACAGAATATAGTAACACAAAAAAACGATTATTAGAAAGATAGAGAAAATTCTATATAAACGGAATAATAATATAATGATAATCTCTTTTGGCTATTATACATGAAATCTACGCATGAATATCGAAAGCTTGTTCTTTTCTGAATTCCAGTCTGTCTCCAGAGACAGACAACAACCGACTTTGACATATAAGATGTGAAATAATAATAATAATAATAATATAATTAATAATTGTTATAATTATTATTATTATTATTATTATTATTATTATTATTATTATTATTTATTATTATTATTATTATTATTATTATTATTGTTGTTGTTGTTGTTGTTGTTTAACTTCTATCCCACTGTTATGAGATTTAAATGTAGCCCATTCAAAAATCTAATGACACTCAACTATCACGATACTCAGTCAAATTTCTGTAATATTGCCTTTGTGACAGATTTCTCTGTTACATCACAAGTAAACTTTATTTCCCAATACCGACCTCTTCTCTTTTAGCCCTTTGCTCACGTACAACTTTTGATGCGCCCCTGCATCTGTAATCCCAATATCTTTGTAAGTGAAAACAAATTATGTTTCTTTCATAGGTTCTTTGCTTCATTTAAATGTAGGAACTTGCTGAAGTTGATCATTTTACAAATTATCACATTTACTTCCACAGTTCTTGTGACTTTCCTCGGTTCATTTTTCCAGTGGAATATTGTTTGGGTATGATTGAACTGGTAAATGATGAAGGCAAATATTTAACCTTTGGCAGTGGTTTGCCTTGGACAGAGAGGGTCATGGATTTTGGAATCTTTCATTACAGGATGGGACTGAAAAGTATACGGAAAACAGTGAAGGACCCTATTTCAGTCTAATTTCTGGTAAACGTCTGCCAGTGAACAGAAAAGAAACGATTAAGCAAGTAGCAGTTTTATAAAAACCTCAGATCCGACTCTTTTCTTTAGTCATCCAAAAGCATTCCCATCAAAACTAGTCCTCTATTGATCCTCGGTGAGATGAAATGCGTCATTAAAGATTTCCTTACCAATATTTATACCAGTAATAATAGTAAAACTGGATTCCACTTACAAGAACCCCTGGAGGTAGGGGGCTTTGGTGTATGAGTTATGCAGCCGCATGAACGACGAAAATGAATGAAGCGCAGTTTTATCACAAAGGTAATTTACAAGAAGATAACATTTTTTTATTCAGTATTTTCGTAATATTAAAAACAACTAGATTTTTTGTGTAGGATAATGCATACTCGTATTCATAAGGAAGCAAAATCAGTGAAGGTTAGCCTCCTAGTTTAAATGAGGATAAAGAAGGGACTCCAAAATGCTAGTGTATTACTCCTTCCAAATGCTCAACAAATTAAACAATAATTAGCGTAACGAGACTATTGGGATTAGCTAGGGTTTTTAGATCTAATTTCATAATTTAATGAACATCTTATATTTTACAATTTTACAATTTCGATTCCTTGAGAATGAATATGCATAAATTCATTAAACCGACCAAAACAACATAATGATAGTTATATCCCAATAACTAGCAATAAATAAGGAATTAAACTGAGAACAAGGTTCATACCTATTCCATGTTATTTTATGCTCATGTTTTTCTTCCCATTCGTTTTTCCCTCTGTGGCAGATGCATAAATTTTCCTTTGAAATATTGGTTGGCAATCCATCTCGATGGTCGATTTAACCTTGATCTATGTCCACTCTCCTAACGAAAATGACCAACGAGAACAGGACGGGTCCCGGTGGTAGAATTTTCAGTTTCGCGAGTTTCATGAAACAGTACCAAACTGGATTAATGGAAACTACGAAATAAGAATAAAGTGTATCAAGCTGACTGAATGTAGCACTTCATAAGTAGTATGGACCTCAAAAATAATTACCTTAATGGTCCTTGCTGGTCAAATAGTTTTCCTGATAATTTGAGTTTGTTAAGCGTAGATCTGAGACTAATTTTAAACATTAATTTTGGCCGGTACTATTATCATTCCGTGTCACTAATTCAAACTCGTAGGAACCTGGAACTATGGGTGTAACTAAATGTATTTTCTTCAGAACTTGAAAGCTCTGAGAGTCTGGTAACATTTGATAAATGAACAAATTCAGTGGCGTCTATAGATTTTTTATTTTTTAGCTGGATTTGTTAAGAAAGTCCGTAAATGAGAAGCAGTGAAGTCTATAAGACATTCTTAGGGGAAGACTGTCTCTTGATTCTTCTTTTCTTTTATTTTTTTATTGCGTGTTCCGAATGAATTCTAGTACGTGCATAAAGATGGAAGGGGGCTCCTTTCCCTCCTGTTAGATATTTTAGTGTGTCTCTAACTGTTTTCTCAAAAATATTAAAATGTCAAAAATTAAATAATGTAAACCGTATTTTATTTTCTTTAATTCATAAAGTTATGGCTTCTTCTGTTTACAACTCGTTACACTGAAATCTTTTTATTCGAACGGATGTGAAGTTGGAGGCAGGTTCATATTCATCATATTCGCCAGGTTGATATTCGCATGTTTACTAACTAACAGTCATTTATCGAAAAGTGTTTTATTTTCAAAAAGTGAAGCTCCATTTCAAAGTTTGCGAAATGTCAGTTTCATTCCTATTATTATATGACGTAGTAAATGCGTCAAACTGTTAAACGGCTTAAAACTGCCTATGCAATCACCAGGCTGCAACAGTTACGGACAATAAAAAAAATATTGAGTATACAACTACGTTCTCTTTTCTTCATGATTATTATGTCCTTGTGGGATGTTTGGAAACAAGGTTTTATTCATATGATAAGGATTTTTTTCCTGAGTGAACCATGACTGAGAATGGAATTGAGGAAAGTAGTAGTTCTATCATTGTTCCTGTCTCCAACAGGAACTGTTCCAAACATTAGTAAAAAACAAAACTGAGTTAGAACCAGGCAAACTGGAAAAAACTAAATAAGAGATTGGTGGATGAAATTCAAATGAAGGAGAAAACAGCTGAAATTAAGAGCAGAAACACTAAACACGTGCACATACGCACTCGTAGTTTTCCGCGTTTGTAAGGTCGGTAGTGTACTGCTCTCTCCTACCAAGCAAGAGGTCCCAGGTTCAGCCCTGGCTGAGGACGGGAGGGCTGACTCGCTCTATTAAAGCCAATTCTGACCCTATTGATTTTAACAACTGTGATCATTTACCAGGCAGTTAGTCGACTGTAGTGGTCACAACCAAGGATAGAAAGGGCATCCCAAAAGACTTGCCGAAAACCGAAATGCAACTTTTTTTATTTATTCAACTCTTTCTTGCACTGTCTTTTTATAGGGAAAAATACGTAAAGTATGTATATATATATATATATATATATATATATATATATATATATATATATATATATATATATATATATATATAAATATATATATATATATATATATATATATATATATATATATATATATATATATATTATATGTATGTATGTGTGAGTACATAAATCTATATGTGTATACATGTATTTGACAGGAATAAATCCTTTAAACACCGGCTGGAACAACCAAAACGTTGATACAGATGGCCAAGTAAATGTTGCTTTCCGTGTAGCACAAGTTTTGCAAAGAACTCAGCAGACAAGTCAAATTCTTCACGGTCTGAGAGATTCTCCATGCTGTTGGGTTTTAAACTGAAGGAGCTCCCAATCAACACCCCCATCCCCACCCCAACCCAGAGGCACTTTCAGAAAAAAAACTGCCGCGAATTTGATGTTGCGGCAGTCGTAGTTCCCAGCCTTACCCCCATATCTTGGCATGCGAGTAAAAAGCGAGAATGACGGACACAGCCACGGGGTAAACACCCCTCTCCGTTAATTTACTTTTCCTATACATTTTGCTCCTTTTATCCAAATCATCTTTTTATTAAATTAGATTAATTTCCTGTATATACACGCGCATATATATGTATATATATATGTGTGTGTGTGTGTATGTATATAATATATATATATTATTTGTATGAGACTCCGTGGAGGCAGGGGGTGTCCCCAGAAATCTATTTCACTTTTATTTTACTTGTCATTTTTAAAAGACATTAAAATTTTGTGAGAGTATGATACGAAGTCTTCTATTTTACCTGTCACACAATTACTTTGTGCCTATTTGTACCTCGCGCATTGTGGTGCCTGCTGAAACAGAAATCTAAGTTCTGTCTAACAAAAATATATCAGATTAATATCTGTCGGATTACACAGTAGGCTCATAGCTATCCAAAAAAGTAACCAAGTGAAAATAATTAATATCAATCCAGTCGAAGTTAAGATGTATACGAGTCTTGAAAAGTAAGCTTTACATTATTTTATGAAAGCCAAAACCCGAATAACTTTCACTTGTACCAGGATAAAATAACTTGCTGTGGATGAAAAAGTTTAAAATATTTAAAATTCTATCAGGTTTACTTCTCATTACTAACTGGTTACTGTTCCAAAAAATAATTGGATCGGAATAGGCGATATCCAGTGAGCGTTATTTCCAGGTAATCTGTATTTTTGGACACGAAGAGGACATTTTCTCTCACAGGTCTGCTAAACGAGAGTCCTGTACTTAGAACATTTCGTAGCCATTCCATGGAATGTAGCTGAACAGATCCGGTTAATGCGAAATGGCTGGTAATTTTTCTAGACAGCTCCAGGTCATTGTGTGGTGGTTTGTAAAACAATATTAAGACACATATTGAAGTTCTTCGGCGCAATCGAGTTTTCTGTACCTCGTATAATCAAGGCCACCGAGAATAGATGTATCTTTCGGTGGTCTCGGTTTAATGCTGTATAAGCCGCGGCCCATGAAACTTTAACCACGGCCCGGTGGTGGCATATCCTATATCGTTGCCAGAAGCACCATTATGGCTAACTTAACCTTAAATAAAATAAAAATTACTGAGGCTAGAGGGCTGCAATTTCGTATGTTTGATGACTGGATTGTGGATGATCAACATACCAATTTGCAGCCCTCAAGGCTCAGCAGTTTTTAAGACCTGAGGGCGGACAGAAAAAGTGTGGGTGGACAAACGACGCCGCACAATAGTTTTCTTTTCAGAAAACTAAAAATGAGTATTATAAAATACGATAATCAAAATTCAGGAAATGTGCGTTTTCTGTTTATTTTACGAACCAGTAAAATTTCAGAAGCATGATGTATTGTTTTTTTACAGGGATGTATAATACAAACTTTCAGAAGACGCATTTGAACACAAATTATCGTGTCCAAGTCCAAGGAACGTGGACAATATCGAACTGCTCTTGTCGTCGGTAATATTTTAATTGTTTCAAAATGCACCAAATCATTTCATAGACTTCTACTTATTCTCGTTTGCTTTCAGTTGAGTTACTATCTTTATTCTTATTATTCTTCAGCAAAGGAAATGTCATTTTCCGGAACACGGATTTGAAAGGAAAACTAATTTATGTAGTAACCGACTACTTTGGTAGAATTATTATATAGCGAGATATTGCATTGTCTGAGGAGCAAATACTTCGCGTTCTGTATATGTATATATATATATATATATATATATATATATATATATATATATATATATATATATATATATATATATATATATATATATATATAATATAAAGTTTTGAAAGTTTTGACGTGTTCAGACGTAGTCCAGCAGTCTTAATTACAACAGCTGAAATATTAAGTTTTATACTTTTGAAACATCATAAACCGCAATTACAGGGTAATTAGCGCTCTCATATAAAAACTTGTGTAGCATTATAATTAGGATTAATCTGGCCATAGTAATGCGTTGATATTTTACGAAATACGTCAGCTGCGCTCTCGGAGAACTAAACAGTGCTAAATCATCTGAGTGAAATAACAATGCATTTTCTTGTCGAATTACTGAGAAGAAAAAACGCGAAACCGAGATAGATTGTTTATTACCGAAGACCTTCAGCATCCGTGATATAATTCCATAAATGAATCTACGTTCTCACTGTATTCTAAATTAATTTGCTTGTTTTAGTTGTATAATAAAAAACCCTATTGCTTGATACGTGACTTTTTCCCTACATAAAAAAACACACATTAGAAAAAGTTAGAAACTCTATTAGAAATTAAACTACTAATGTAGCCATAATTTTAAATAAAACATGGTATTAGAACAATCATTTTAAAGGAATTACTTTTACTTACTGTACATATCATACCGACCTATTGGTTCTGTAGAGATGTGCTTTTGATAAGCAAGTTAGTATTCATGTTAAAGAAATCCAGCATGGTATTTTGTTTTCGCTTTCATTTCATTGTTTTCACAATATTAATATTTATGTTATGGTTTTTATCTAAGACTGTCGCTAAATATATGTTTGTCATATGCAGTTCTTTTAACACAAACAAGCGAATGCATGACATTAACAGAAAGGGCCTTTAGAAAGCGAAATTGTAAATTCTTGGTACGAATATAGAAACCTTCAATACAACGCTATATTGTAAAAAAAACATATGAGCAGTTACAAATACAGAATACTGATTAACTGACAGACTAACATTTCTAATTGGTTATATATATATATATATATATATATATATATATATATATATATATATATATATATATATATATATATATATATATAGTATATGTATATACTGTATGTATATGTATATATTTAGTACAGTATATGTATATATATGTATTTATATACTGTATATAGGCTATAAGTACACATATATATAATCTCAAGGTTCTTTCAGTTCTGTCATTCTTGTTATAATCTGGATTAGAAATATGGTAACCAAAATGTTATCCATTTATAATCTTTCATAATTGGAATCTCACCTCACCTGTACTTGTGGATGTTGATATAACTTCTTTCTCGGAATGAATTATAGGAAAACAGAAGAGAGTAAGAGATCCGAAGTGCCGGAAACTGAGGATGGAAGCAAGAAGTAGTCTAAACAAAAGAAGAATGAAAGAGGTTATGTTAATTTAAACTGACCTGAGTATCGAGGTTGATTACGCAGGTAGCGTCTCACGCTGTGTTGCTACAGTTCACGAAAATGATACGTCATACTGAGCAAACTGCAATCAGGTTACAAATGTAAACAAGAAGAAATAACCCACCTCTTCATGGTAGCAAAGAATATATTTATTACTGAGGAATATATTCATCATCATTATCAGCAAAGGGACCAATGTTGCTGACGACCTTTGACCTTTCGTCCCATTTCAGGGCTTTATTGTTGCTGCTACTCTCTCCAAGATGGTATCTCAGAGGAGAAAGCCCGCGACATTGACATTCAAAATTAATTTTTTTACTTCTGTGGAACTCAGGCATTTCTGAGGAAATTTTCCTCACTTGCAGATATACAATTCATTCGGGATATTTTTTAAGAAATGTAATTTCCGCATTTCTTTAAGTGTTCTAGATTAACCAGATTATCTGCTAAAAAGGATTCATTTACTGTTACCAGTCATGTCAGTATTTCAGTACCTTAGTTTTTTTTTTATATATATATATATATATATATATATATATATATATATATATATATATATATATATATATATATATACACACATATAATATTATATATAAATATTTTCATTATATTTGCCTTGTAAAATGTATATCATTCCATAATTTTGATATATTTGCTATTCTGGTTATAATGTGTTCTGTGTAATGATAATAATTGTTGAAATATTGTATGTAGTGTAGTGTTAGGTCTCAAAAGAGTTAGTGATTTGGATAACTTAGCAGCATAATTTAGAATTAGTAATATGTTTTAATAATAACGTAGTATGTGATCACGCATTTTGTCCCCCAGCAACAAGTGTTCTGTACTTGTGATTTTGTATGTCATGTTTTGGTTCAATTGTCATCGCAAAAGATAATGCATTAACAAGGGAGGGAATGGCAATCGTGTCATGTAAGGTTTTGTCTCATACGAGAAGAAGATGAGTAATTTCATAATGTTTCATATACTGTTCTGAAAACCAACTTTGGTTCTTCATTTTGTTTTGAGAGCGTGCCGTTTGTGACTAGCCAGCTGCCGTCTGTTTTGATCGTGCTGAGATTTTGTTAACAGCTTCATCCCATACGATTTTCTAGTAAAGACATGTACCTTTTTGAGAAATGCAAACAAGTGTTACACTGAAGCACATGGCAACTGCATCAAGTTTAAGATTACAATGCTCTGATCATGTATTCAATCCAACGCATTAGTTTTTTCCCAAGTTTTGTCAGGTAATGACATCATCTGGTTGTTTCATTTCTTGCTGGAATCCAAAAGTTTTTCATTCTGATTTCAGAGACTGTTCGTGTGGTTCTCTCTCTCTCTCTCTCTCTCTCTCTCTCTCTCTCTCTCTCTCTCTCTCTCTCTCTCTCTCTCTCTTTCCTCAAAAGAGAGTAATCATTAACGTAAAGTATTTGTGTGGTCACTGGTATTAATTTTAGCTTTTGGGGTCTGAATGTAGGAAAAGTGTGTAACAGCGCCTAACAAAAAAGTATGTTTTGTGAATCTAAAGCACCTGCATTTCAGGTGATTTTGTGAAAGTTTTCACAAGCTTGTGTAAGATAAAGTATATTTTACTTATTATTACCATGGTATAAAAAGGTATATAAAGAAATTTTGTCTTAGTGAAATTATTATTGGTAAATCTTTTGTGTATTTTTGTGTGTTATTGTGTTTGCAATCTCTTGATCTTTCACATTTTATATATTGGTGAGTTAACATCTATTTACTTAGCATTTCTTGATAATTTAACATTGCATACTTGATTTAATTTTCATTTACTAAGATTTTTCAAATCTTGTGTAATTCTTAATAGTTTTAATTTCTCTTAATTGATTTAATTGCTTGATAAATTAAAGTTTTTGTTATTTAGTTTTGTTTAATAATTTAACACAAGAATTTATTCAATTTTGTGTTGTTTTCAAGTAATAGTAAATTTTTGTATTTATAATCTTATTAAAAGCAGTGTTTCATTTAATGACCACCAGTGAATATGATTAATTGTGTGCATAAGGCAAAGTGATAAATATGTTTTCTTCCTTTAGTTTTGCTGAAGTGAATTAAGACCAGGGAAACAGTTAAAATTGTTTGATGAAGTGATGCCCTTTTGCTCTACTATATTTCTTGCTTAATTGCTGATACCTCACACTTGTCTTGATAAGCATAGTTTGATTTTTTCACCTGATTAATAAGCTTTTTAAGGGATCACTGTTACCTTCAGAGTACTCAGACGTAATTTTTATTGTTATGAGAGTTCAGGTATCTGGCTGAAGTGAGGTAAATTTTTTAATTCTGTGATTAATTGTGTAGTAACCAGGTACTTGGTACACTTGGTGACAATGTTCATTTATATATATATATATATATATATATATATATATATTATGTTTTTCGTTCTACTTTTTATTCTTCGTTGTATTTTAGTAACCTTATTTTAATATGTAGAATATCCTGAAACGTAGGAATGAAATAAAATGTGAAGATCATCGTATTCCTGCCCATATTCGCTTGATCGTATGGATAAATGCCTTGCTCGTCTCATCTATGTTGTGTGTGTGTGCATATATATATATATATATATATATATATATATATATATATATATATATATATATATATATATATATATATATATATATATATATATATACACTGTATATGTATATATATATATAGTTGGAGGATAGTGTAAAGAATAACAGGTACGAAAAAACTCAAGGACACTAGAAAGGTAAAAAACAGAAGACGAACATAATATCGGTACAGATCAAAGTCTTTTTGAGAGCGACACACACTACACTCTCTCTTGAACACAATCACCTTTTGTGCTTTTCATCTTGAAGGAAAAGTGGCAACAAATGACCTCGATGCGGAGACCGACGGGACCGGCAAGCCGGTACACCTTATGTAGGCCTGGCCTGGTGGCAGAGGTTTAAATCCTTGTGCAAAGGGTTCATCTGATTACTGAGCCCCCCTCCAGACTCTGTCAAACAAAGATTTTAAATTTGGGTGATTGAAGGGCATTGTGGTATTGATATGAATACATAACACGTACTTATTGATACCAGAATTTTATTTTGATTTTGGTGTACATTTCATTTTAACCACCTAAATTTCTGGAAATTTTCCGTCATCGTGTTATTTTATCGTATTTTGCCGTTTGTTTCTTTGCTGAATTATTTTAGCAAACAATACGATGAAACAGCTGAAAGAACGGTTATCAAAAATCACTCGCCGCAGGTCGAGAATTTGAGCTTCGTACGGTCAGCCTCCCAGGGGAACTTTGGCTTGACCAACAGGCGTGACGAAGAAGAGTCTTTTTTCAGTTACAATTGCTTTCTCGACCTTAACAACCTCCTTTGGGGAGGGTAGGTTGTAAGTGCTTCTCATGGGAATGAGTCCGCCTTTTCCGATGGAAGTTAAGACCTAGGGTAACATCGACTCTGGTTGTATCCATGCGGACATCGGCCATCAGGAAAATTTTAACGTAAATAATTGGACGTTTCTGTTTAGTGGAATGTTTTCCCTTTATTTCGAAGAATACCTTCAATAAAATGCTGGTTGAGTAAGTATACGGATGGTTAGTTAGGCCATTCAAGCTTCTGAAAAGGAGAAAATGAGCGAAAGTATACGCGGTTTCTCACAATCTTATCGTAACTTTTCACAGAAGAAAGCCAAGGAAGACAACTTAATGGCAGTATCCTTCTTTGACCTCAAGATAATATAAATTGCTGAGTGACAAACATTCTGATCTTAAGGGCGGTCACAGGACTCGGTGAAAACATGAGCTAAAACTAGATTACTAGGTTTGCTAATAGAAGAGAAACCGTCTCAGAAGTGAGTCATACAAAGATTCCTAGCCTCTGAAGGACAAGTATGAGGACTGATAGCATTGTCGTCTTGTGGGAGTTCAAAAACCTCCTGAGATGGACTCACTCCATGACCTCAACGGAACAATATTTGATAAAGGAGCCGTAAATGAGGGAAAGCGAATTTTGCACCTGCTACTCCTCACCCAACTACTGCTGCATTAAATGAAAGAGAAAAGGAATCCATTGAAGAGTAGAGGACAGGATCTTCAGTTAGATTAAGTGCTTTTGATTCAGTTCTGTCATGGAGGTGAGCAGCAGACTAACCTGAAATATATATATATATATATATATATATATATATATATATATATATATATATATATATATATATATATATATATATATATATATATATATATATGTATATATATATATATATATATATATATATATATATATATATATATATATATATATATATATATATATTATACACCTGCATGTAATAAGAAAGTTACTGGTCACATTCTCCAGATCTATGTAATGTAACAGCTAGCAAACAATAAACTTTGAACCTCTCTATTCCCTGTTTTTTTTTTTAAATACGTTTCCACTGAAAACCTTTAATCCAAATTTAAAAATGAAATAAGGAGACTCAACCATCACGCCAGGATTCTAACCCGGACTGATAGGAACAGCGATCATTCGTGATTATGTGATTGATTCAGTGCTGGACCTTTGTCATAGCAGAAGAGTTTCTTCAGTTGTTTCAAAATTTGAATTAAATATTGGAGGAAAGGGTATCCAAAAAGTACACGTGACTCGAGAAGTTCAGAGTTCACTGCGTGCTGAACGTCTATAGTGCATATACAGTATGTCAAATACTAATGAATCAAGACACTGAAAAGCTTCAGTAACGGAGGAAAAGAGAAACGATTTCGGCATCGACAGTGAAATCTGCTTGGCTGACGGTAGGTAAAAATGGCTGTGTATGTCCATGATAGGAAAGTAAGTCTCCTTTCGACGTTAAATCGGCAAGGCATCGAGAAAGGGCCTAGGCATCTAGATTTTGCTAAGACGTGAGGAACCCACCGGCATTTTCTTTATTGTGGTACAGTATTTGTGATCATTTCTTGAGAAATTGCCGTAAGCTCAGTGAACGAATTTTCTTTAACTTTTTTTTTTTTAGTTTTCTGTACAAGAAAACCATTGTTTCGGCTTTGTTTGTCCGTCCGCACTATTTCTGTCCGCCCTCAAATCTTAAAAACTACTGAGGCTAGAGGGCTGCAAATTAGTATGTTGCTCATCCACTCTCCAGTCATCAAACATACCAAATTGCAGCCCTATAGCCTCAGTAGTTTTTATCTTATTTAAGGTTAAAGTTAGCCATAATCGTGCTTCTGGCAACTATATAGGATAGGCCACCACTGGGCCGTGGTTAAAGTTTCATGGGCCGGGGTCATACAGCATTATACCGAGACCACCGAAAGATAGATCTGTTTTCGGTGGCCTGTACAGAAAACTCGATTGCGCCGAAGAAACTTCGGCTCATTTTTTACTGTTTTTACCATTCCGGATAAAAAGGTGATAGGCAACAATTTTACTCCTCTGATAATAAGGCTAATGGCGTAAATTATTAAAACAAAGGACTGCTTCTGTGGAAATAGTTTGTTCGGTGTTCATAGCAAGGAAGGGTCGATAGTGTACGGTCAGAAAGGCTTGCGGAAGAGGCAGACCTATCAGAACATTTTATCTTAAATAAGAAAACACTGAAATTGACTCCCTTTTCATTTTTACGTCTTATTTCTCCACTGAATTCTTAATCGTCTGTAATTCATGCATAGATGACTTATTTTGCTTTTACTATTCCACTAAGACCTATGATTCACAGATAAATGAGAATTCGACGCTAGCAATAGATTACAAACATTATTTTCACAAATATTTTCAGTCTTTTCCAGTTTAAAATAAAATTGTCTTTTTACCATATTTCACGGTCCTACTAAATCCATCTTTTCCTGACACTGAATCTTTTCGAAGCCTTTATGGCACATCACCGGAAATAAGTTTGCTCTGGGCAGCAGATTAACCTTCATAATTACCAGATTAATTGATTGATTATGTCTATTAAAACTGGCGTCACAACATGTAGGTTATTGAAGTCGTAATAAATTTAAATAGAAAACTAAAAATAAATAAATCAGTTTAAAAAAAATTTTATATAAAAATATCTAAAAATATATCTGTATATAATCATATTTTTTCGAATATATTATCAATACTTACGTATACTTTATATGTATAATCTAAATTTTGTTACCAGATGAGTGAAGTAGTTAATAACGGTTAACTTTTTACTAATAAGAGTAAACACAAAACAATTATCTAGTCACATTAGCCGATAATATGAAAACGAAGAACTGTAGTATAGATGACAACAGAAAAGAAAAATAAATATTGTACTTCTCCTTGATAGAGAAATTAATCATGTTATATTTCTGGCGTGACAATGATGGCCGGCAGAGGCTCTCTCTCTCTCTCTCTCTCTCTCTCTCTCTCTCTCTCTCTCTCTCTCTCTCTCTCTCTCTCTTGTTGAAAACTGAAGAACTAAAGAGAGTAAGAACAAGGGTACTTACACGAGTATATTTGTCTTAAACACATAAAAAGAAGAATTACCCAGCTCAAGGTAATATGCAAACGTGCAGTTTCATGGGGCACTACTGCTATATCATAACTATTATGATTTTTGTTTTTGACATCTGAAGCGAAAGTTTGTCAAAAGCAAAAGACGAAATTCTTAAACGTCCTCTCCAGTATGTCATTAGTCACTTGTATAAATTTCTTCAGCCTTTAGATGCCATAATTTCTAACACAAAGGTTACAGACAGGTTACTCTGGACTTCATGGATTAATATAGGATATTTCTACCTAACATCAGAAATATTTTTGGTCACCGAACTGGCAATCATCGCCAGATCAGTGTGGATTCACTATATCCCAAACTTCGAAAGTCTTACATTTACGATTTTCTTAAATTTCCGTCTGTTTGTGACAGACATAAAATTAATACAAAACTTTTGTTTTTTTAATATAAAGTAATTCCGATATACGAAAGGCCATTTAGTTACGATCTGTATCCACTAATAGCTTCCGAATCCCGTTCGTGCATCATTAGTTTTATGTATATATATATATATATATATTATATATTATATATATATATATATATATATATATATATATATATATATATATATATATATATATATATATATATATATATATATATATATATTATATATATATACAGCCAAAATTACCTCTGACTGCACGATTTCCTAGAAATTTTTTAATACAATTTTCACTAAAAAGCCTTCATAACGCTCTTTATTTGGATTCGTGGCTTTGTAGAGAATTTAAGAGGTCATTGTGTGTGTATATATATATATATATATATATATATATATATATATATATATATATATAGTATATATATATATATATATATATATATATATATATATATATATATATAGGCGGGAGCAGACACTCAGACAGTAGACATAATGGAGTATGGAAAAGCATTCTGTTTTCTATCCATTTATTAAAATGCCGACGTTTCGTATCGCTTGATACATCTTCCAGGCTGAAATAGCGATTAAAAATAAACAGTATTTGCGTGTAAAAGATAAGATATATACACATTACATACTTATTTACACCATATTAGCGGTTAAAAAACAGAACAAGGGGAAAAACCAAAAGCAGAGGCAAGAAGCGTAAAACACCTGCCCACAATGGTAGCGTAAACCAGACTAACAAGAAATGCAGATTGCCGAACAGGAGGGGGAGAGAGAGGCGGGGGGAGGGAGCACAGACACACAGGCTAAAAACAAGAGCAAACTATGCAATGAACAGTTGGGTTGATGTTGATTGGCGATTGAGGGTAGGGACAGTCAATTTGATCATTATAGATTCAATGGTGGTCAGTTCCTCCGTACTTCGTGTTCTTCCCACAATACTGTCCAACTGTTCATTGCATAGTTTGCTCTTGTTTTTAGCCTGTGTGTCTGTGCCCTCCCCTCTCTCTCCCCTCCTGTTCGGCAATCTGCATTTCTTGTTAGTCTGGTTTACGCTACCATTGTGGGTAGGCGTTTTATGCTTCTTGCCTCTGCTTTTGGTTTTCCCCTTGTTCTGTTTTTTAACCACTAATATGGTGTAAATAAGTTTGTAATGTGTATATATCTTGTCTTTTATACGCAAATACTGTATATTTTAATCGCTATTTCAGCCTGGAAAATGTATCAAGCGATACGAAACGTCGGCATTTTAATAAATGGGTAGAAAACAGAATGCTTTTCCATAGCTTCATTATATATATATATATATATATATATATATATATATATATATATATATATATGGTGTACATATATATATAGTATATATATGTATGTATGTATGTATGTATGTATGTATATATGTAAATTATATATATATGTAATGTACAGCATAAATGTATGTATATATATATATATATGTATAATATATATATATATATATATATATATATATATATATATATATATATATATATGTAAACAATCCAAACCTTCCTAAAAGAAGAGGCACTTACAGAAAAAAGTATTAACTACTGAATCGAAAACGAACTCTGAGTGAAGGAAACCATCACGGCATCGGTTGCTTCACATGCCCACACAGAAGGTATGTTCATAGACCAGGTACAATATGCATCAGTACTTACATGCACAATATCTGCAAATAAGGCAGTGGTTCCGTTACCCGTGGAAAAAGCGCCTTCACTTGTCCTCTAGTTTTATGGCCCTTAATATATTCGACCGTTGTTCGACAGGTTTTCAGAGTGAGTCATAGTATATTGAAATGTTCAAAAGAAAACTATGAAATATGTGTGAAAAACTCATCTCCTTTGAAAAAGTGGTGATGTCGACTTCAAAGTATAAACAGAAGACAAAATTTCTTTTTAATGATGATAATCATCATTAACACCATCTGTAATGTCTTGTAAAATAACTGGACCGGCCAAAGTGTCAATTATTTAACCAACAAGCTTTCACAAAATAGAATGGCCATAAATGACATGAATAAGGAAATTAGCACAGCGGAGAATGCAACAACCATTCATACTGAAAAATAATCTCTGGGTTACATGACAAAATAAATAAATAAACAAGTATGGAAATAAATAAAACTTTTGATGCCAAAATACTGGCTGCTAGAGTTCGTCTTCTTGACACATAATCTGACATAGATATGTTCACTTTAAACGCAACACATATGAGTAATACAGATGAGAACTACGGTTAGTACCTCACTCATTTGCCCAAGTCTTGTTGATCAGGTAATTTTATCTGCTGTGAATGATATTAAACAGAACGTCTATTCTAAAAGTTTAATGAATCTTTATGTCCATGTTGCATTTATTCGTCAATATTTTTGTGTTATAAATATTACATGATGTTGCTTTTTAACTCCTAATCATTGTATTCATGCTTCCTTTATCATAATAACTTAAATATGACAAACACTCATACCCCAAACTCGGCTTTCACTAATTATCAACTGTATTTCCGTAAAGTCAATCTGATTTCGTATATCCTAAACAACTGTCGCGTAGATATATTATCCCTCGAACACCAGTTTTAAGTACTGTATTTTTATCTACAAGCTTGTCTTGCTCCCTCTCTCCTTTCCCCCTTCCCCCGCCTCTCTCTCTCTCTCTCTCTCTCTCTCTCTCTCTCTCTCTCTCTCTCTCTCTCTCTCTCTCTCTTGTCCGTTCTAAATTATTGCATAGAAACGCTTCGCACCTTCGTTCACTTTCCATGGGCACAGAAATATGTCAGTTTCTTGAGACATCTTTTCCCAATCCAGTCCATATATCACCAACCTCAGTGAGAATTGCGTTTTAATTTCCTTTCAGTCTCCTATGCTCTCTTTGACGTTGTGAGAAGCTTTCATATTATTATTATTATTATTATTATTATTATTATTATTATTATTATTATTATTATTATTATTATTTACTACAATGGTAATATTGCAAGCCAATAAAATGCAATGTATATACAGACAGCGAGAGGACACACTTTGTCAACGAAATATGTATGGCAATTTAGCCATTCTGCTTACTCTTGGCATATATCACTACGGCTGAATTATAATTCTGCAAGAACTCAATAGATGGCGGTAGGATTTTGTTCACGGAAGAAATCACTGAGGACCTGACGTCGTTTAAAAACCTGGTGATTCCTTGATCGACTCGAAGGATGGTATTGCCTCTACAGTTATCCTATAAAGTTTTGCCATTGATGCTTAACCGCAAGTTTGAAATTGTTGGTGCTCCAAAGGTTTGTGATTATGGTTAGACCCTTGGGATTTCAAAGCAAGAAGCAGCTTCACTGGCTTCCACCCAAGAAATTACCTCCTTGAGGTATGACGAGAAGAATCATCATCCGATATCATTTTAAAACTGTTTCATTTAGGTTTTTTCAGTGCCATGCAAGTGTTGGACTAAATCGATGGGAAAATGACTTTTTGTAGGAAACATTTCACATTATTCTGAAAAGTGCCTGGAGGTTGAAATGTAAAATCTGTATATCAATAAATGTTATATACATACGGTATAAAGTTATAGAGCCATATTTCCACCTTCAATAATATAAAATCGTATGAAACTATCCCAGTTTCTTTCCCGTTAAACATTCAAGTATAAACAAAATCATTACAATCTAATTACCATTAATTAGAATCTAATTACCATTAATTTCATGCATTCCCTCGTATATAGTTTGCCATTTAACTCAATGAACGATCATGTCCTTGAATGCACCACACATACTGAGTTTTTGAGAAACATTGGCCTTCATGTCGGTCAGTGTTCAGATCAGACGAGGCATTTTCACCCTATACCTTGATACAATTGATCGTGCCTTATATATATATATATATATATATATATATATATATATATATATATATATATATATATATATATATATATATATATATATATATATACAGGCAAATAGATAGAAGGAGATATAAATAAATAGATAGCAGAGCGGTTAAAGTCATAGAAGTTTAACTGCTCAGCAGTTAGAATATGAATGTGGCAGTCTATTCACTGGAGTCAATCCTGTGTAATATTAACACAAAATATAGTAGGGCATAAATATATGCAACTGTATTTCAGACTTCTTCAAATTGAGTAATTATTATTTTTAACTAATACTTTTACTTCACAAACAGAATCGTATTATAAAACATCCTGAGTTCTTATCCTGCAACCATTCATGTACTGTACAAACACAGCCATCACAAAGTTCTTTTTCAAGACCGTCGCGAGACACAAGTAGTAGGCTACTAAAAGAGGGAGAACTGATGAGTGTAGCTTGAGTTACAAGCAAACGCGTCTCTTTCGAACGCTGACACTGATTAGAGACTTAGTAGCTCTGCAAAAACAGTTCATGTGGAATTTCTTCGGTTCATTGGTCTTCCTCTTCCGAAGGCTCAGAAAGATTTAAGATAAGCGAAATTATATGGATTTGTTATATAGAATTTCCAGGTTTATTACGATTAGCTCTATAACAATTCAGCCTATTATTTCATTTACTGTCTCTTTCCACCTCCACAGGAAATTCTTTGGCTTCTATATGTTACTTGTGACTCTAACCGTTGGAAAATATTATTTGTCTTATTGTGAATCAAGTCTTGGCTTTCTCTTAAGGAAGTGCGATCATCTCGTCCAGATCTCGGAAGCAACGGTTAGTGAACACAACCAGCCCTTATCATTACAGATTCTCTCCCGTAATATCTCTCTCTCTTTATATATGTTACAAACACATTCACACACACACACACACACACACACACACACATATATATATATATATATATATATATATATATATATATATATATATATATATATATATATATATATATATATATATACTTTTCATTCATGAGCGATATTAGGTGAGATTTGTCAGCCTATGTAAATTATCTGTACCGTATTATCTCCATCCCACCTGCCGTATGTACCACAAATCATAATTGCATGGAGATCATATCCCATGAATTCTTTTAATCTAAAAACTTCATTTCATAGGTTTACGCACCAAGATATTTCTACTGTTATACTAACTGGTGTGGCTTTCGATGTTTTCTATCATGCTGATATAAACAGGCATATTCAGTCCACCCAGCATGCTAACACATACGTATGTTAGGTCATGTGCAGAGACATCGAAATTCTTCTTGGAAGCGTTTTCGTGTCCATCAAAAATAGAGGGTACTCAACATTGACAGCCGATGAACGTTCTCGAATGGGACTTCGTGTCTGGCGATTTCAGAAGTCAGAGTGAGGAAATTCTTTGTAAAGAAACCTGACTTGATCCTCTAAATGCAGAGTTTGGGAGGACTAAATGAACTTACTTTTTTTTTTCATGTCTAGTTTTCAAAACTTTCAGGATGCTGACAGAGAACTCGACAGTTTTAAACCTAAAAAAAAAAAATCCATTTAATGTCAGATGTTTTCTGTCTCACTGAAGAGATTATCAAGAGAGAGGAGAGAGAAAATCTTTACCAGCATGCATCATCATCATTACCATCATCATCACCATTATTATTATTATTATTATTATTATTATTATTATTATTATTCAGAAGATGAAACCTGTTCATATGGAACAGGCCCACAGTGGCCATATGATTGAAATTCAAGCTTCCAAAGAATATGATGTTCATTAGGAAGAAGTAAGAGGAGGTAAAGGGAAATACAGAAGGAAGAGATCCCACTTATTAACAAAATAAATAAATAAATTAATTAAAAGATAGATAAAAATATATAAAAATATAGGGAGAATAGTATTAGGGTAGTAATGCATTGCATCCTCGCTTGAACTTATTGATGCTTATTGGTGATTGTCTTTGTTCCATAACCAAAATCACGTCTGCACGTAACTGAGAGCCTGCAATGCACGTGGATTTCATGGAGTGATATTTCACAACCCATAAACAATTAACTTTTATAGTTTACTTGCCTTGTCTTGTGAGAGACGGATTACAGCCATTAGCTTCGAATTATTCGGTAATCTCTTTGGGATGCAACGGTTCAGTGATTGCTTCTTTCCTTCTTACACTAAGCTTTGGGATTATTCCTTGAGTCTGTCCTTCTAACTCTATAAGCTTTCTTTACTAAGCAGAAAATTCTATCACTTCCTTTGTAGTTAAGACCTGCCCTCTTCATTCTTCTTCCGTTTCTTGTTTTCCTCTTTCCTTTTGGCATTTCCTGTTGGAGAGGAAAGGGAAAACTTACGATATTCTGCCTAACTTTAAAATGTGAGAAAAGGGAAAACTTAAGATATTCTGTCTAACTTTAAAATATAAACAATATACTATCACTCTGTGGAAACTGAAACCCCCTTACAATTTTCTTCTCTTTTTGTTTCTTGTTCTGGGCATTTTCGTTCATATTTTCTTGCACATACAAGCCTATCCTCAATGCTTTAAAAGAAACATTCAAAGATATAAAAAATGGTCTTTATTTGACCACTCAGCAACTCTTGAAAACTCCTGCTCCCCTTACTCATTGTTTTCCTTTCCTTTCATCTCTTTCGTGACAAAAAAAAAGGAAGAAAAAAACTTCGGTGGGTCAACTTGACAAAATCTCACATGACAAGCTAGTATCTCTTTTTTTTTTTTTTTTAACAAAGTTTCACTTGCCTGCATCTTTTTATCAAAAAAGAGAAATATATACATGATTTGTTCCCTTTGTATCATATACCGTACCTATTTAAAACGAAACTTAGGCACCACTAACACCAGACATCTCCAGAAAGCAAGATCTTTCGTTTTCTTTAAAAACCATCATTGCGTTTTCTTTGTAAAAGACCAGGCTGGTCCTCAAGAAAATTATCAACTCTATTACTCAATACCAAACACTATGTCCAGGGATCAAGAAAACTTGACAAGTAAACCATCAACTATGGGGAATTTTTATAGCTCTTTCAGCGTCCGTCGCTTCATATGATCAACTGAATTCGCTCGATGTTAAGAGACGTAGTCCACGGATTCAGTCAATCTTGCCAAGAGGTCAAAAGCCAATATCGGATCAAATCCCAAACTCGTCCTGTCACTGAAATAATGCCAAATGTCAAAAGTCCAAGCATTTATTTTTCAAGTACGGGTTATCAGTTTATTCTTCTAGTATATGATTAACTTATTAAAAACTGGATTCGATAATTTAAACTCAATAGAATGTCATTGTAATTATTGGGAATAACGCGGTGATAAAGCGAAATAGCAAGATGAACTACAACGGTCCAGTCCTGCTTTCCCTTTTCATTTTAAGCAGAACAGCTTTTCAAAATTATTACTGCCTGAAGCCGGCATGAAGAACCTGAAAGTAAGCTTTGACGGCAAAAGATCGGGTGCTACTTTGGCTTGTTTCGTCACCTACTCCGAGGTGCTAGTACTAAACATGGCGGAAGCTCCTTTGGACGCCGTGTGTAGTACTAGCCACTCGGGAATCAAAGTATTTTATACACCCATTTCTACATTGTGTGGTCGACAAATTATATTAATAAACGATATCTTCGTGCGGCCGTCTATATTAGATTTACCATACGGTGTTTAGTACCAGCACCTCGGAGTAGGTGATGCGTAGATAACAAGATTGTTTGCATGAAGTGACTCTAATAAGAATTGTTTTGGAGTTCAACCAAACCAGCCTGGTGGACCTCCATAAGTTACTGTGCGTCGTACTAAATCTAATACTAAATACACATTAACTTCCTCTTCATGGCTTCATACTTTCAACAACGATGAGGCTAATTAACCCAGATCAACTGAATGCTTACTCTCAGACGAATGTGTTTGCCTGAGAGCACTGAATATTGTTTCAATTTGCAGTACGCAATGCTGAATAATAATAACAATTATTATTATTACTATATATATATATATATATATATATATATATATATATATATATATATATATATATATATTGCCAAAGCAATGTTATTGTCATTATCATCATTGTTGAATATCTCACATTTTCTTATAATTACGTCCCAAGGACCACAAAGTGTTATGTCATTGCATAAAGAAGTAAATATTGAAATGAGTACATTGCAGTTTCATGAACAAGAACTTACTTAAAATAAAGTGAGTGATATATTTCCAGCAAGTAAATAAAGAAAAAATTATTGGAGATTTGTAACTGAAAGTATAGTTCTCAGCAGTTTAAAAGGGCCTAAACAAATAAAAATGTCTACTGAAAATCTTGTAAAAATAGTACATGAAGTGTATGAACTTGCGTTCCATAAATATATCCTTTTTCGGTCGAGATGAATTTTGAGACTGACATTCTTACAAGATAAACGAACAAATGTCTCTATTTATGCAAACTAAAAACATATATATATATATATATATATATATATATATATATATATATATATATATATATAACAAATGTCTCTATTTATGCAAACTAAAAACAATGCAAATATATATATAATATATATATATATATATATATATATATATATATATATATATATATATATATATATATATATATATAGCTCATGTCGAAAAACGTTAAAGAGCGACTGAAATGACATTTTAGAAAATGTTATCTAAATAAAAATAACCCTCCCATGCTAATTAAGGGCTGTTCTGTATGTAATTAACAGGCGATAAATTGCACGGAGTAAGCAACCGCACGCCTCCAAATACCCTCCAGACCGACTTGCAAGTTGTGCACTGCCCGTCTGCCTCACCACAGAATTGACCTGCGATTAGATCACCCGAGAGATGTTTATGTAAAATGCCTGTTTTTTCCTCCTTTCTCGGGTGACGTTGTTCAGGACAGTCATGGTTTTATCTTATAATAAATCTGATTACTGTGAGCTCCGTCGGTTTTCATAGATTTAACCTCCAGATTTTTTAAGATAAATCTCGAGAAGGCTTCCGAGGCTGAACCGCGCTTGTGTGGAAGTTATCTTTCATCGAGGACCTACTTCATCTAAACTTAGTGAATATTATGACAATTATCTTTCACGGGTGTTTGATGGGACCCGTAATGTTGCAGTTGAAAATTACAAGGCATCTTAAAGATTTTGGACAGACGTTGTACTAGAGTGCTAGCTCCATTTCACACCGACTCTGTAATCGCTTAACTAACTGAATTTCATTTTATCACTGAAAGATTACCTCACTAAAAGCCACTGCATCTTTCCATCATCCTGCCAGTGGCTCAGGTTTTTAGTAGAGATACACCGCGAAGTACTGTTCGTATTAGTAACAGTCTGTGACTTATTTGTTTTTTACTTCCCATGTCATACAATACTCGGAGATACACACCTTCGTAGGGTGGTTAGTGCCGTCAGTGCACCTCATGCGGTGCACTGTGGGCATTACTTAAGGTTCTTTGCAGCGTGCTTTTGGCACCTAGCTGCAACCCCTTTCGTTCCTTTTACTGTACCTCCTTTCATATTCTCATTCTTCCATCTTACTTTCCACCTCTCCTAACAATTGATTCATAGCGCAACAGCGAGGTTTTCCTCCTGTTACACCTTTCAAACCTTTTATTGTCAATTTCCGTTTCAGCGCTGAGTGACCTATAGGTCCCAGTGTTTGGCCTTTGGCCTAAATTCTACATTCACTTCAATTCAATCGGACACAGACACACACACATATATATACATGTAAAAGTAATATACTGGTCATTTCTTTACCGGGTATATATGTATCTGCAGCAGCCATATGACCTCTTTACCCGAATTCTACTTACTTTTTGGATACGCTTGTCACTTCATAGCCTTAGATCAGAATGGATCTTTGGCCATGTCATGACAAGCGTGTGCAAAAAAGAGTGAAGGAATCGAGAAGTTAGGGCACAAGAACAACGAACTCCACTTTTCGATTTCCCAGTATTTTTTATACACTGAAATCCTTGAAATCCAGATTCTCAAATAAAAAAAAAAGATTCCTCAGTAACCCCTTAGCATAGGTTCGAATGAACGTTCAGTGAGAGCAAAACTCAACACCACGCCTCTAGGCATAGTGTTGAGTTTTGATCTCACTGAGCGCAGCTCATAGGAACACAAATCTCGAATTCATACAAATTTTAAGCAAACTGAAACGACCCACTGTCACAGGTATTGTAAACATCAATCTTCTTATAATCTTACTGTATTTTCCAGTAGTGGATTTTCCACTTTCTTTTCATTTTTTAGTTTTCTGTTTTAATTTTCTGTCCGCCCTCAGGTCTTAAAAACTACTGAGAGGGTTTGTTAATCATCCACCCTCCAATCATCAAACATACCAAATTGCAACCCTTTATCCCCATTAGTTTATTTTATTTAAGGTTAATGTTAGCCATGATCGTGTGTCTGGCAACGCTATAGGACAGGCCACCACCGGGCCGTGGCTGAAAGTTTCATGGACCGCGGCTCATACAGTGTTATACGTTGTACAGAAAACTCGATTGCGACAAAGAAACTTCGGGCACATTTTTAACTTTATATATATATATATATATATATATATATATATATATATATATATATATATATATATATATATATATATATATATATATATATATATATATATATATAATATCTAATGAAAACTAATCTCCACTTGCTGACACAGGAGCACAAGTTCCTGTGAACATCAAAAGGTCAATTATCTTACAAACATTACCGTTCATTTAATGACCATTAACGTCGACATAAGTGTTCGCACAAAATTCAGTGGCGGTCTGAATTTGCTGCATATAATTCTCTTGTGACGTATCCAAGTGCTAGCATCTTGAACTGCGAGAGAAAATGTCAGAAATGAGTATGCTTCCCTAGGATTTATTTGGGCTGGACTCGTTTGCAAGTATGTTTGGACTGTGTCATTGCGGAAAAACTTTTGTATTCACTTAAACTCGTTGTGATTTTCATTGCGTTTTATAAATGCTTTTTGATTCCAAAAACTAAGATCTCTTTACGTTCAACAACGAGAATCTCATTTTCAGTCTTGCCTCAACCATTGGTGAAATAGGGTTGAGGGGATGTTATACAAACGACAAAAAACAAAGTAGTTATCTCTTTCACTTTACCGATTCCAAAACACAGAATACAAGCAATTATATCATTGCTGGAGTTTTTTTTTCTTTTTTTTTTTTTTTGCAAAGAAGTTAAATCTTTGGAAGCACTGTTTGTACACTGGTTTCACTATGATCTGAACAGCAGCATCCCGGACGAGAAACCGGATACATAAACATACACACACACACACACACACACACACACACACACACATATATATATATATATATATATATATATATATATATATATATATATATATATATATATATATATATGTGTGTGTGTGTGTGTGTGTGTGTGTGTGTGTGTGTGTGTGTGTTTTGTCACTAATATACAGGTGACTTATTTTATACTCCCAAATATTCAGCCACAAATAATTCTTAATATCTAATTCACTTTATCTTAAGAGTAACACACAATAGGAATTACGTATGATAACAGAAGATGGAACCTTTGGCTCGAGTCCTAGTGAGCAAACAGTGTGTTTAGCCCTTGGTGTTGCCTTCGTCATGCTTTCCACAGCCTAAGTTGTGATCAATGGCCTTCAGATGTAAGGAAGTCAAAGCTTTGCTTCTGGGCCTTGACAGTCGTGGCGGCATAGATCCTTTCCCATCTCTAGGATAAAAGACTACTGTTTTCATTGCTCCTAAGATTGCCATTATTTTTCAAAAATGAGCTGAACTTGCAAGTTTTCCTTCTGTTTGAAGGATGCGTAATATTGCTCCGTTACCCTAGGGAATTAATCTGTCCTCACGCCCCTCAGAACGAAGGCCCATTGCAGAGGCACTGTAGGTAGTGCCGTTCTTTTGCAGGCTCTGTCCACACCTCATGCCCGGGGCACTGCTTCTGGAAGCAGTGACAACCGCATCGTGCTTCTTTGTCAGCGTGCCTTTGGCACCCTCGGCAGCGGCAACAGGGCCTTTTCGTTCTTTCTTTTACTTTACCTCCTTTCATATTCTTTATCTTCCTTCTTACTTCCCACCCTCTCCTAACAATTGATTCATAGTGCAGCTGCGAGGTTTTCCTTTGTTACACCTTTCAAGCCTTTTATTGTCAATTTCAGTTTCAGCACTGAATGACCTATAGGTTCCGTGCTTGGCCTTTGGCCTAAATTTTATATTCAGTTCAATTCAGCTCAGAACGAAGGACGTTTTTAATCACACTGTCTTATCTGTGGGTTTTGAGAAGCTGTTCTCTAAGCATTAGAGTTTGGGGTTCGTAAAGACTTTGGTGCTTATAATGCATTCTTGCCAATATCTAACGTCTAGCACAGCGTTCTTGATGCGGATAAAGAGGCGCGCATGGTCGGTTTAGATCTAAGTACAGCCTTTGACCATGTGAATCATAAAACACTTATCTACAAGCTAATATCATTTGGAATTGGTGGATAGACCATTAATACTTTAAATGAATTTTTAATAGCAAGAACCCAAAAGGTCTGTGTTGATAGCCAATATAGTAGTTTTAGTAATGTTATTTCAGATGTTCCTCAAGGTAGGGTTCTTGGACCCTTGCTGTTTATTATCTATGTCAGTAACATGTAGCAGGGTCTGAAGACCAAAGTAATTGCATACGTCAGTGATGCTGCTCTTCTAGCTGTTGTTCCTTCTGCGTGCCTTGGCTTGTGGTTGCAGAATCCTTGAGCAGAGAAAGCCTAACCCTTCTAAAGCGCAAAGTATGATAATCGATCCACTTTGCAGCGTGCCTTATGTGCCTAGCTGCAACCACTTCCATTCCTTTTACTGTACCTCCGTTCATATTCTCTTTCTTCCATCTTACTTTCCACCCTCTCCTAATAATGGTTTCATAGTGCAACTGCGAGGTTTTTCTCCTGTTACACCCAGTGGGTCCTTTCAACCTTCTGTCAATTTCCGTTTCAGCGCTGAATGACCTCATAGGTCCCAGTGCTTGGCCTTTGGCCTAAATTCTAAATTCAATTCAATTTAATTCGATAATCGATCCAGAACATTTTTTGCCTTTGCATCTTAATTTACACTCAAATGGTACGGTATTAAATCTCAGTGACTCATTTGAGATTTTAGGTGTAACTCTTGATAAGAAATTGACTTTTGAGAAGGATATACGAAACAGTGCTCCCTCTGTTTCTCAAAAAAATTGGTATCTTGAAGAAACGTTTCTAAGGCTGTGTGATGAAACTATCATACTATCTAAGTACTTCAAGTTTTTCCTTCTCCTTGTTTAGATAGTTATGTCATCAGTCAAATTTGTTTTGCCAGTACTTAATGTTGACTTGTGGCAAAGATGTAAAGTGAGTTCATCGTGCATTATGTTTGTTGCATAAAATACACGAGTAATACGACGACAATCATCCTCTGCATAATTCTTTACTGATCTACCTGTTTTTACTTGCAACTCTAGGTAGGCTGCTGCTGCTGCAAACAGTATGTCGTTTTCTAGTGTCAAGTTTAGCACTACTCAGTTTATTAGGAGTTTTGTTTTGGCTACAACTAAAATGTGGAATAGTTTGCCTACTGCAGTTATGGAGTCTCCTGATCACCAAATGTTCAAGCGAGGAGCAAATTCATTCCTGCTTTCTGCTGACGCCTCCCGAATTCAGGTGTATCGGCTTTGTTTCCCATTCCTTATTCAGTTATTTATCTTCATTGGAGGGGTGGGTAGAGCTCTCCGACCGCCAATGAAGGATTAGAGAAATTTATGGTAATTCTAAGCCGGCTGTCCATGAGCTAGACTATGGCAATTGACGTTTTTCATATGTTATTTTTCTTTTAGAAGAATTTAATTTAAGTAATATTTTGGCGGCTGTTGTCATTGACCTTTGAAGACCCAGCGTTCGACTCTCCGACCCGGCAAAGCCCCCTCCAATGGCAAAAGGATTACCAAGAGAAATTTATTTCTGGTGATAGAAATTAATTTCTCGTCATATTGTATTTACAGTTCGATTCCTTTAAACAATAAGCATTGTAGGTCCCTGTTGCTAGGTACCGTCAGTTGGTTCTTAGCCAGGTCCGTTAGTTTGGTTGACGTAGTTTGTTGACTCTGTCCATAAGGGTTTTCAGCTAAAAAAAAAAAAAGGGGCATTTGTCCGGCCGAATTCGAACCTATCCTTTGGGTTTAATACAAAGAAGACAGGATTTGTCCATTCTGCCTGCAGTGTATATATATATATATATATATATATATATATATATATATATATATATATATATATATATATATATATACATACATACACACACACACATACATGGCACTGTCCTGTCCTACGATGTCGGATTCTCAACTATATTATAAGATGAAGTTGGTAGCCTATGCCTTCATCTATTTACTGCACTGACTCACTACAGTCGACTAATTACTATATACAAAGCACAGTGCTTAATTTATAGTAGCAAAGAGGTTACAATGTAATGTAATCCTACACTCCCATCTTTACCTGAGATTTGAACTTTGTCCTGTCGCTAGTGAGCCAAGTGCCCTACTTCTTGTTTTACACACGCTATATAGTATATATATATATATATATATATATATATATATATATATATATATATATATATATATATATATATATATATAGTAGTGTGTGTGCATTGCATAATTAATACTTACACCTAGATCCGTAAGGAACAGAAATATGACGGATATCCTAATAATTCAAAAGTTAAACATGTGAAATTTGAGTCAAAGCTAAGCATCTTTAGGGTACAGCACATACCAAAACTGATTAAAAAGACAAAAATATATCCTAGACCAGTTGAGGGTCGTTTCTGTCCTTTTAATGAATAAAACAAGAAATCTCCTTAGAGTCAAAATATGGGAACTTTTCTCTCTAGAATTAAGCGTTGAGAATTTTACAGAATTATTTGTAGCTGCATTGATGACGAGTTTGAAGTTTGTCATTCTTGATATTTCTTTTTAATGTCATATTGTAACGTAGAATTTGTTGATTGAAACTACAATATTGCTACTTTTAATGACCTATTATATACTATGGCTGTTTATCAGAGGTAAGACTAACACAGAGATTAATTAATAAATCAGTACTAAAGCGTAAACAGACATAATTATGCATTTCAACCATGCCAATCTGAATCATTGACGGAGTCGCCTCATACGGGATAGAAGCCGAAACCAAAGATGACAAAAAGGACGTCATGGTAGCATTGATGTACTGTACCGTGCCGCATTTACTTGCTAACTAGCAATGCCAAAGCCAATACCAGTCATTTTTTCCCCTTCCCGAAGAGCGGAAAGAGCCTAGTACATTTTTTTTTTAAACTAAACTTTCTAGTGTGTTGATTGTCATTTTAGTGTGGCTGAAGAGGAACCTTTCTGACAGTGAATATTTTCAGCTGCCAAATGGTTTAGGCTATACTAACAACAGCGTTAGCCAGTAACATTGGTTTGACTGCAATAGGACTAAATTTCTTGGAACATGCTTTCTCAAGTAAATGTCTATGATGGCACTTTTGATATGTCCTGGTAACGGTAAATGTGGGTCCAGAGCATACAACCAAGAAGCCCAGTTCTAAGGTCATTCCTGAAGTGTACTCTTTTTTTAGTAGTGTAAATTTGAATGCATCTACTGGATTAATGCAGGAAAAGCTAAGTATATAAAAACAGTACTTTGTCATGAATACGTTGGCTATAGGCTAGGTATAATTATTTGGCATGGATAAATACGGAAGCATATTTACAAATTAACAGTAACGTGCAATAATTTTTCCCTGGGAATTAAGGACATTAATTTATATATGTGTTTACTCAGTGCGTATTTTCTGTTCCCAGTCGTTGTCCGATAATTTAAAGCCGTTAGAAATATGAAGGGCAACACTGCATTGGAGTATTCATTTAAGCAACTATAGTACGTTCTAGGCTAAGCTAAGTCTAGTTGGCTTAGTTATCCAGTCAGATGCTAAAACCAACCAACAAGTGACCTATTGGAATCCACAGGGTTTTACATGCATTGAAGCCTGTAAGTGATACTTGTGGTTGTGCCATATCTCGCAGATCGGAGGCCCTATGTGTAAAGTACCCTTTCTGTGCACATACAAAAAAGTCTTAGGTAAAAGATATTGATGTCAGGGTTGTTGAATGCTATATTATTAGCATCATTTGCTGTTCCTAGCTTGTCATTATTTTTATAGATCGATTGGTTAAAGTGTTTTAACATAAACGCACAGGATTATAGTTGGATATTAATTACTGACTCAGGATTATAGTTAGATATTAATTACTGACTCTCTAGTAAGATTTCTGGATAGAATTCCTTTCACATTTTATGTATGTCGAGAATTACGTAATACAGGATAGTAGTTAAGTCGTGGTGATGTGATTTGTTAGTCTCTGATATATCTTTTAAAATCAGTGTTATAGTCTCTTATATATCTTTTAAAATCAGTGTTATAGTCTCTGATATATCTTTTAAAATCAGTGTTAGCCTAAAATCCGTTCAAGATTGATTAGGAAATACACAGTAGGTGGAAGATTCACCATTAGGTCCTGGCAATTTAACAAATGTCGGAGTCTGTTATGAAGAGTTGTGTCCAAGCAGTGGGACACTTTCAGCCATTCAGCACTTGAAAGAATGAAATGTGGGAGTACGAGTGGTTGGGCAGGAAGATGGAGGAAATGAAGTGACAACGGAGGTCATGTAAAAGGGCAAAATGTGGGCGCAGCTAGGGGCTGAAAGAGCGCCCCAGACTAACTTTACTAAGGTCCCCGGTGCACCACGTGAATCTACCTCTCCACAGGAACAGCCACATTGGAGATTGTATGCGGTCCTTTTCTTCATTAGTTCGGTAAGATAAAATGTCAATATGATTATTCCCATTTGCCCTTTAGTGGTATTTTATATATTCAATTTTCTTGATCAGAGCTCGCAACATTTTGTGTTGGGATTGATTTGAATTCATGTTAATTTTGGGGTTGTGGCACTTGTTTCTAATTTTTGTTGGCTGGGTCAGATGTCCCAGTGATGAGTATTGCATTGCTAGTTTTTTTGTTTATTTATTTAGGTCATCAGTGGAGTAATGTTTACTCTCGTGCCGTATACCGCTCTAGGTTTTAAGCTCCTGAGTAAGTTTTTTTAAGAATTAGGCTACAAAACAAGCCAATCAATGAGATTCAAAAAATTTTGTGAGGTAGCAGCCCTACCCAGGTACAATAAGCAACAATTAGCAAATCAGACCAAATGTGTTGGGTTCCTTTATCTATATTTATGGTATGGGATGCACTGCGTTATTCCATCCATCATGGGTAAATTTTTACTTTACACCATAATGACATTTTGGATTTGAAAATATGATTTTCATATGTTTTACCTTGCACTTTGAACTTTTTCTGAAATATTTTGTTAGCATATGAGTAGTTTTAGAGTTGCTGCACACCCCATATAACCCTTAATTCAGGACATCACAGTAGGAAAAGTGGGTTTTGGGTGGGGGAATACACAAGACGAGTGAAATACAAAGATATATTTAACCTGACCTAATCTCACCTAGGGTCAGGGTCCGTATTTAATGGGGGAAAGGGGAGACGCAGCCCACTCAGCTTAACCTAGAGTGCCAGGTACGTGTGTAAACTAACCTAATCTAACCTAGGCCATTTGGTCCCTATTTTAGGGCATGATGTTACTTTAGAAGATTTCAATAAACCTACCTTAATTAGAACCAGAAGTATGGGGATCAACATCTTCAGAAAGGTCTTAATCTTGCTTCAGTGTTGAAAGCTACTAGATGGCTGGCTGAGGAAAGTAGAACTTGACTTGCCACAATAAAAAGTGGTGTACCAGTAGTTGTTCAAGAAAGTTGGTAATCATGGAAACCCGGGATATTTATGTATTGACTGAAATAGTCAGACCAGTTACTAGGTCATTTAATCCCTTCTTTAAGCGCTCTGTACCAACATTCATATTTTGAGTATGAATGCATGGATTAGAGGATCCACAAAATTTTGTGAGTGATTAACTGTCTGGTGGTCAAAAACTTGTCACCCATAACAATGCTGCCAACCTCAATATACTTTTCAGTTAAAGGCACAAAGGTGGCGCCATCACATTTACAAGCCAGTGGCTCTACAAGATTTGTCTATTTCAACAACAGCACCAGGCTCATTAATAGGTTCATGATTGGAGAAAGCTAAATCAGTGACCTCAAAACAAAAAAAAGTTCCTCCATTCATTTTAGGGAATGTTGAGACACTTAGTAAGTTACTGTATGGTGATCCAAACACTTATTTGATCAGTAACTGTATGGTGATCCAAACACTTGCTTGACCATGGTAGACAAATAAAATTAATTTCCACACTGGAAGGTGTGAACCGTCAAGAAAGTATAGTAACACTTTCTTACACTCATGCTGACATAAGGTGTTTTCGATGCTACGATTTTTTGTTTTTTTTTTTTAATTAAAAGAGAATAAAAATTGACTTACTTCAATTTATGCAGCTCTACATTAGTCAGTAACAAATGTTAAAACATAAAAAACAGAAACCAGTAAAAAAAAAAGTGTCATCTAGGAGCCCTGCAGATTCCCGGAACCAAAAATTATAGATCTTTCTTTTATAGTGGCACAGTACAAACATCCTTTTGATCGTTTGCATTTTGCTTTTCCCGTCTTTATAACATAACGTAAAGTGAAAGAAGTACTGTACTAGATGTTTCGTAAAGTGTCATTTGACGTTTTCCACGTCTTGCCTGTTCCAATAATGACAACCCATGTGTCAAATGGCGAGGTAAATTCATGACCGTACCCAAAAGATTTCCCACCCTGACCCGATCTGATAATCCTTGCTCAAGGGGAAAGTTAGTACTGTACCCCTTTGCACATTAAAGAGAACTCTCTGAGAATTCACACAGTTTCGATATTGTTAAACAGTCCCTGGCCAATCTTGTCATGAGAGCCCCTGAGGAAATTCCACCTCAGATCAGCTACCTGCCATGCCAGTAAGGGTTACCTCCTTGACCTGACCCACACCTGCATCTGCTTCCACTCAGCCTTGCCTCTCCAATCTAATTATCTCGTTATTGTCCCTTCTCTCCCTTGAACCTTTTATCGGCCAGCTCCCAACGACCTTTCCAGATACCTGCCGGGATTATCCACTTGCCGGAGAAGAGGACAATAGATGACCCCATTAAGATGGAACTGTCAAAACATGACCACACGTTGGTGCCGTTTGCAGTATAAGTACAAGCCCCAACGGGACATCCTTTGCCTGTGTATCTTATGACGTCTACCTGTCGAGAAGCCTGTTTGGATAGGGACTCCGACCAAGTCCCCACTAGACGTCTCTTTGATGCTATCATTCTGAAGGTGGTCCTAACTAACCGTCTTGCTATTAGCCCAGCAGCGCTCCTTCATCTAATTCCTCCATGGTGGGGGATTGTATGCGATGCAGCTTCCATTGATGCTCCTGCTGTGGGAAACTGGCTCTGATCTACTCAAGTTTTGTCCATAGACTAAGGTAATGTGATTGAAAGTTGTTTGTCCAGCCTCACCGTTTCATCTTTATCTGAATTTTCCCCATGTTCTACCTGAATTTTCCCCATGTTCTCCTATTTCCATATACTGTACATACCCCTTTGAATTCTCCTTCAGAGCTTCTTGTGATGTTTGATTGTGGTGTTTGATTTATCAGTACAATATTGGAATACTAGTGTTAGTTTTATATTTCCCTTGACTATAAGTGTTAACATACAGTAAGTTATTAATACCAGTGTCAAAGTCCAGTGTTTTATATAAGCTACTTACCAAGTAATTACATAGCTATTAGTTTCTATTACCGGCAGCTAGAATTTTGAAAGTCGCGGTAGCGCTACTTTGTTTTGGGTAGGCGAGTGACCCCGCCCACTTTTGGGGTAAGAGAGGAACCAGCTTAGCAAACGAGCTCAATATGTTTCTGCCAGCTGATGGCTGTGGTTACAGTGATTGGCAGCATCGGTTTTTTAAAATTTCTCTTCTCTGTTGATCTTGGATCATTGGTGAAGTATTCGCTTTGTGGTAGCCTTTTCAGCACAATTAGTTAGTGTCAGGTTTTCACTGAAGACTTGTATTACCGATTTTGACAATTTTTTGGACTTTCTTTGACTTGGCTTGTCATCATGTCCAACTCAGGCTCCCAAAGTGTTAGGTATTGCAGTAAAGGCTGCAATACGAGACTGATTAAAGTATGTTATGACCCTCATACTCTCTGTTCTTCTTGCATGGGTCAGATTTGTTCCCCTGAATTGACCTGTAATGAGTGTCTCTCTTGGGATCCGAAAAAGTGGAAGACCTTGAATAGTCATTTGACTAATTAGACAGGGATAAAAAGAGAAAGCAGCAGCTAGGGCTAATAGTAAGAAGACTTTAGCTAGGCAGGTGTCGGCAAAATCTTTGTCTGATATTTCTGATTCTGTATCCTTTGTTCCACCTGATCCCATGTCTCAATCTGTACTGAATGCTCCGCACCCTGGCTCCCTTACTCCCGATCCCGACCTCATTACCAGCCTTGAATCGAGAATTAATCTTAAGTTGGGATTACTCGTTGCCACGATGGAAAAAATTGGTGCTTCTGTTAAAGTCCTAATGGACAAAGTGAATGTGAAAGATGATAGTGAAGTGTTAGTGGAGGAGGTGGCTGTCTGTCCCGCCGATTCTCCTAGGCCAAGGTCCCTGGTGAACTCCCCTAAACCTGGGAGGAGCCAAACTGGCAGCCCAAAGGAGGTCAGTGGGGTCTGCCCACAGGCAGTAGCCCCCTCAGTCGTACCTGTTGCTGATTCCCAAGTTACTACCGAGCACCGCTGGAAAGGTGTCTCTGTGGAAATGGATCGCCTGTCCTCTAGTATTTCCAGCAGTGACTCCAGTCCTAGGCGCCAATGGCTAGACGAATCTCATCCTCTGAAAAGACACGTCGCGGCCGCTTCTCAACCGTCTGCTGTTCAGATTAAGAAGGCTAAAGAGGCTTCTCCAGAACGTCTTCCTTCCTGTAGTTTCTGGGACAGACCGGAACGTTTCTCCCAGGATCAACCAGTGTTTATGGGACAAGTTCTACCTTCTAAGCATGCTACTTCTCAGAAGCGCTCTTGGGCATCAAGAACTTCATCTTCTTCTAAGCGTGCATCTTTGGCTCTGGAGGACTTGCCAAGGCAGGTAATGATGTTGGAACGCTCTCCAGTGCCCGTGTGCCCAACTCCTGTGCTTGTAGCTCCTGTACAGTCTCCTGTTCATGAATCTTTGTTGGTGGAGAAGTTGTCGGTGGCGCCAGATCTTCCTTCTCCAGTGGTTCATGCTACTACTTCTGTCGTGGCTCCCTCCAAGCACCATTCATCTGTTGTGCACCCACCATCTCCTGAGCGCTTCTTTGCTGAGTGCTCTGTGGCTCCCGAGCGCTCATCGGGTCCCGAGCGCCCATCAGCTTCCGAGCACTCATGACTTGCGAGCACTCACGACTTGCGAGCACCCGTTGGCGCCCATTCCCCTCTTGCAACAAGACACTCCTTTGGCGCCCAAGGCTAATGCTGCTTGCAAGCACCCAATTTTGTCCGTTTCTTCGGCTGAGCCTGTGTCTTCCTTGGTTCTGCCTGCCCCGACTACGACAGTTACGCCTTCTGTATTGGACTTCTGTTCAGTTGATCAAACGCAATTGGACAATATCCTGGGCTTAATTCAGAAAGCCCCTTCAGTCCCCCAGCCCGTTGTGATCTGTCACCAATCTCTTCAGAGGAAGAGGAAGTAGCGGACCCTGTTTCTCCTCCATCGGCGTACGCCTCCTTACTCAGTTTTCTGCTGGTGACCTTTCCTGATCACTTCTCTCCTGCAGCTCCGGCATCTCCTGCTTCGACTTATATTATGGATAACCCGACGCCTTCCTCAAGACTGCCTAAAATGGTTCTGTCCACTTCAGCTAAGAAGGCTCTCCGTGAAGTGGAGAACTGGCTCTCAAGCAAGAGGGAGCAGGGAAGAGCCTCCTTTTCTTGCCCTCCTTCTAGGCTGTCGCAGAGAAGATATCTTTCGTATGCGACCAGAGAGGCTCCTTCCTTGAGAGTTCCTGCCTCCTCCCAGGGAGACTTCTCCGGTTTAGTTGACTCCTCCAGGCGGTCGGCGTTCAATGCAGCCAAGATCTTGTTCTCGTCCTCAGAAATGGACCACCTGACCAAGCATTTGTTCAAAGTCTTGGAAGTGCTCAGCTTTCTCGACTGGGCAGTAGGAGCTCTTGCTCGTAAAGTGAAGGAGTGCCCTCATATCCCTAAAGACTTCTCCTCAGATGTTTTGGGAGTCATCTCCTGCCTGGATAAGGGTATTAGAGACAGCTCTTTTGAGTTATCCTCCCTTTTGTTCATGAGACTTACCTGACAGATATATATATAGCTGTATTCTCCGAAGGACCGACAGAAATTCAAAAACTTATGGCACACGCAGTGGGGCCAGGTGGTTAGTACCCATTCCCGCCGCTGGGAGGCGGGTATCAGGAACCATTCCCATTTTCTATTCAGATTTTCTCTGTCGCCGGTATTGTCAACACCCGTTGTCAATACCTCCGTCGTTGGATTTCGAAAACTTTTCCACTTGAGTATTCTGATTGTCTTTTGGTTTTTGACTTTGGATTTGTGGATAGGCATACACTTTTGTGGACTGTTTTGATTTTGGCTTTGACTTTTCTTTGAACACGATGTCTGGTTCTAGTTCTGCTAGTTTCAGGGTGTGTGTTGTGAAGGAGTGTAAGGTGAGGCTACCGAAAGCTTCGGTAGACCATCACACAGTATGCATGAGATGTAGAGGGCATGTCTGTTTGTTTGATGATCGCTGCAAGGAGTGTGAGTCTTTGCCTGATTCCAATTGGAAGGTTTATGACTCTTATGTGCGCAAGTTAGAGCGTGACCTTATCAGGAGGTCTTCCTCCAGGAGTGTGTCTGCTGGTGGGAGTCAGGGTAATAATTTGTCTCCTGTTAACCCGTCTGTTGCTTCACCTATCCCTGTAGTGTTGCCTTCGGGCCCTGTGATTGCATCTGCGGAAGGTAATGCCCTTGCGGAGATTTTGAACTCCATTCGTGCTTTGGAGTCTAAGGTGCTGGCGATTGAAAGTGTTGTGAAGTGCAGTGATCCCCCTAGTGTTGTGGAGGGGGCGTCAGATCGGCCCTATAATGCCTCTAGGCCTGGACCTCTGCCGGACTCCCAGGACTCAGGGAGTGGGCATGTCGAAAGCCGCAAGAGGGTTACGGGACTCCCCCACCGATCTGGCGTCCCTTCGGCAGGCCCTGTTGTCGATTCCCAGGCTGCCAAGGATCGTGCTCGCAAGACAGATCCTTAAGGATTGCTTCTCGTCCTCTGAGGCGCCCTCTCCACGCAAGGGGTCGTGTTCTCGGTTGGACTCTCGCTTGGAAGAGAAGCCGCAGAGGAGGACGCTTCTCCTCCTCTTTCTCGAGCACTCGTTTCTTCTGAGTGGTTCCACGAGTTGCCGCCGCAGAAGAGGACCAGGACTTCTTCTGAGGAGGACGTTTTTGAGCGTCCCAGTCGCCCCAAGAAGAGAGCTGTCGTCGCCCCTGGTAGAAGGAAGAGGGCGTCCCCTTCCCCCTCTTCTTCTCACAAGAGCAGCCCTTCTCCTGAGAGGGAGTCTTCTCCTTCTAAGCGTCTTCTCCAGGACATGCAGCGGCAGTTGGCTTCCCTCCTTGCTGCAAAGGAGTCTGAACCTCGTAGGCGCCGCAAGGATTTGAAGCTGCCTGTTAAGAGGTCTAAGAGGTCTCCCTCTCCTGCTCTTCGTTCGTCTCTCTCTCCGGCTAGTTCTCCTGGTCGCCCTCATCGTTCGTTGGATCGTCGGGTTTCTTTGCCTCGTCTTGACGCTCCTCAGGCTGCTGGTCCTAACGTTTCTTATGCTTGTCAGGACGCCCCTCTTGCAGCTCGACAAGACGCTTGGCGGGAAACGCGGCAGGACGTTCGGCATGACGCTCGTCTGGCTTCTCATCACGCTCGTCAGGACGCTCGGCAAGACGCTTCTCAGCACTCTCGTCAGGACGCTCGTCAAGATGCTCAGCAGCATTCTAGGCAGGACGCTCGTCAGGACTCTCGGCAAGACGCTTCTGTGCGGGACGCTCCAGAGCTTTCTTCTGCACTTTCTCGCAAGAAGAGGTCTCTTTTACGGATCAGGCCACAAGGCCTTAGTCTTCCTCAAGTTCTGGAAGACCCTCCTGTCACTCCTGTCGAAGAGGGAGAGTTGTCTCCTGAGTCGGAGTCTGCAGAGCAGGAACAGCCCCCTTTGTCGTCGTCATCGGACTATCAGGTTTTGGCCAGCATGCTGAGAGACTTATTTCCTGATAAATTTCAGCCTTCTGCTCCTCTCTCTCCCCCTTCACAGTTAGCTTCGTCGAAGGTGAGGAAATCGCCCGGTTTCCTTCAGATGAAGACATCGCTCGCCACCAAGAGAGCTTTTAAGAAAGTTAACTCGTGGATGGAGGATCGGAAAACTCAAGGCAAGTCTTCCTTTGCCCTACCTCCGTCTAAATTGTGCGGGAAGGCGGGGATGTGGTACGAGACTGGAGAAGAAATTGGTTCCAGAGTTCCTTCTTCATCCCAAGGAGACTTCGCGAGTCTGGTCGACGCTCCAAGGAGGGCCCTCCTTTCTTCAGCGAAGGTGACCTGGACGCTTTTGGAAACTGACCATCACCTTAAAGGGCTTTTAGGACTATGGAGGTCTTCTCAACTTTTAGATTGGTGCTTGGGGGCCTTGGACTTGAGGACTCGGAGTCCAGACTCTATCACTCTGGGGGAGCTGTCCAGTGTGCTGTCGTGCATGGACAAGGCCGTCAGAGATGGCGCGGATGAACTGGCTGCTCACTTTGGTACGACCCTCTTGAAGAAGAGGGCCTTATACTGCAATTTTGCAGCGAAGTCAGTTTCTCCTGTGCAGAGGGCGGAATTGTTTTTCGCCCCTCTTTCTAGCCATCTCTTCCCCCAGCCGTTAGTCAAGGATCTCGCCTCCAGCCTTAAGGAGAAGGCTACACAAGACCTCCTCGCACAGTCTTCCAGGCGTCCTAATGTCCCGTCCATGTCTTCTCAGGGACTAGCCTCCAAGAGGCAGAAGCCCTTTCGTGGTGAGAGCTTCCTCCTCAAAATCCTTTCCTCGAGGAAGAGGCCTCTCCAGAGGCGGAGCCCCTTCTAACCCAAGGGGCAAGAAATGATACACCGGACCTCCAGACACCAGTAGGAGCCAGGCTTCTTTTGTTTTCGGAAGCCTGGAGAGTAAGAGGGGCGGACTCCTGGTCCCTCAGTGTCATCGGAAAAGGTTACAGGATCCCGTTCCTCGAATTTCCCCCCCTGTCCTCAACACCCAGGGATCTGTCGACCTCTTACCACCCAGAGAAGCAACAGATTCTTTTCGATCTGCTCGAACAGATGCTCGAGAAGAGAGCCATAGAACAAGTCCTGGATTTGGATTCTCCAGGATTCTACAATCGTCTCTTCTTGGTTCCAAAACAGTCGGAGGTGGAGACCAGTCCTGGACGTCAGCAGACTGAACCATTTTGTTGTCAAGGAGAAGTTCAAGATGGAGACGACTCAGTCCGTTTTAAGTGCGTTAAGACCAGGCGATTGGATGGTCTCGCTGGATCTCCAGGATGCCTATTTTCACGTCCTCATTCATCCTCGGTCAAGGAAGTATTTGAGGTTTGTCCTGGGGGGACGAGTGTACCAGTTCAGGGCTCTGTGTTTCGGACTGAGTACGGCTCCTATGGTCTTCACAGTTCTGATGAGGAACGTAGCCCGGTGGCTTCACGTAGCGGGCATAAGGATCTCGCTCTATTTAGACGACTGGCTCATTCGAGCCACGTCCCGGAAGAAAGGTGTCTGGAGGACTTGCACTCAACGTTGGAGCTGACGAAGTCCCTGGGACTTCTAGTGAACTTCGAGAAGTCACATCTGATCCCTTCTCAGTCCATTGTTTATCTGGGGATTCAGATGGATTCAGTGGCTTTTCGAGCCTTTCCATCCCAGGAATGTCAGCAGCACTGCTTCGACAAAGTTTCGGCCTTCCTGGGGAAAGAAACATGCTCGGTGAGGGAATGGATGAGTCTGCTGGGGACCATTTCCTCGCTGGAGAAGTTTGTTTCCCTGGGGAGGTTGCATCTCAGACCCCTCCAGTTTTTCCTTGCGGAGAACTGGACGAACAAGGAGGATCTAGAGGAGACTCTCAAGATCTCTCTCTCTGCCAAGGACCATCTAAGGTGGTGGCTCGATCCCGCAAAATTGGCAGAAGGGGTTTCACTCTCTCTTCAGAACCCCAACCTAGTGTTGTTTTCCGACGCGTCCACGTCGGGATGGGGAGCAACACTAGGGGGGGAGGAAGTGTCAGGCACCTGGAAGGGGGAACAGGTGTCCTGGCACATCAATCTAAAAGAATTGGGAGCGATTCGCTTAGCTCTCCAGTTCTTCGAAGATCAGGTTGTAGGCCGGGTGGTTCAGATCAACTCGGACAACACCACAGCCCTGGCGTACCTCAAGAAACAAGGAGGTACTCATTCTCGGTCCCTGTTCTTGATTGCAAAGGAGATCCTGTTGTGGGCCCATTCTTGACAAGTTACGCTTCTCACGAGATTCGTTGCAGGGGTCGAGAACGTACGCGCGGACCTTCCCAGTCGGCAGCGTCAACTTCTTCCGACAGAGTGGACCCTGCACGCAGAGGTATTTCAGGAGCTTTGGAAGCTTTTGGGGCGTCCCCTGGTGGACCTTTTCGCAACGTCAAGGACGACAAGGCTGCCTCTGTAATGCTCTCTCGTGCTCGACCCAGGGGCAGTAGCAGTAGATGCCCTCCTATGGGACTGGAAGGGTCTGGACCTGTATACCTTTCCCCCATTCAAGATCCTGGGGGAAGTCATCAAGAAGTTTGCGGCCTCGGAAGGGTCGAGGATGACATTAATCGCCCCCTTTTGGCCTTCAGCGGAGTGGTTCACAGAGGTCATGACTTTCCTAGTGGACTTCCCAAGGACGCTTCCCATGAGAGTAGATCTTCTCAGACAACCCCACTTCGAGAGGTACCACAAAAACCTTCCCGCTCTGAGTCTGACTGCATTCAGACTATCGAGAAGTTGGTCAGAGCGAGGGGTTTTTCAAGACCAGTGGCTAAGGCTATCGCCAACACCAGGAGAGCCTCCTCCAATGCGGTGTACCAATCGAAGTGGGCCATCTTCAGGAAGTGGTGTAAGCTTAAGGGAATTTCTTCTACCACAACCTCTGTGTCCCAGATAGCCGACTTCCTTTTTTATTTAAGGAAGGAATTAAAGCTGGCAGTACCTACCATCAAAGGTTATAGAAGCATGCTGTCAGCGGTTTTTAGGCATAGAGGCCTCAACCTAACGGACAACAAAGACCTTCACGATCTTTTAAGGTCTTTTGAAACTTCTAAGGTAGCTCAGCCAAAGTTGCCTTCATGGAATTTAGATGTTGTCCTGAAATTCCTTATGTCCAGACAGTTCGAGCCTCTACATTCTGCATCCTTCAAGGACGTATCCAGAAAGACTATTTTCCTAACTGCTCTGGCGATGGCGAAGAGAGTTAGTGAACTTCAGGCTATCAGCAAGAATATAGGCTTTAGAGACCATGATGCGGTATGTTCTCTGAGCCCTATGTTTCTTGCAAAAAATTAAAACCCGTCTTCCCCTTGGCCCAGGTCCTTCGAGATTAAGGGTTTGACGGAAATCCTTGGACAAGAACCAGAAAGAACCCTGTGCCCTGTCAGGGCTCTGAAATTTTACTTACAGAGGAACCAGGAATGTCAAGGTCCTTCTAACAATGTGGTGCTCAGTTAAGAGGCCGGATTTACCTCTTTCTAAGAATGCTCTGGCGTTCTTTTTAAGAAGCACCATTATAGATGCACATTCCAGTGTTCAAGACAAGGACTTGAACCTTTTGAAAGTCAAGGCTCACGAAGTGAGAGCCATTGCTACCTCAGTGGCTCTCCAGAAAAACTTGTCTCTCAATGACATTCTGGGTGCCACTTTTTGGTGAAGCAATTCTGTGTTTGCTTCACACTACCTTACTGAAGTGAAGACTTCCTACGAGAATTGCTGTGCGCTAGGACCTTACGTTTCCGCAAATACGATCTTGGGGGCAGAAAGCGACACTCATCCTATCCTATAGTAGATGGTTAGATGTGTTTTTATTTTTTGGTTATGGTGTTTTTATGGTTGTTGGGTTGCCACCGGGGGTGGTCGTCCCAGTCCTTAGCTTATGTTATGACTTCATGACGTAGCTAGGCTTGGTCAGGTGGTTGTTTCTTTTGTCGTTTGCCCTCATAGTAAGGTCATACGGTCTAGTCACATTGTGGTCTCGCCCCGTTGACAGATCATCTAGAATTCACCAGCTTTATAGGTCGCTACCCGCTGGAGACTCTAGTAAAGCAGAAGCAGACTTGGGTGACAGTAATCACGAAGTCAGCGATGCTAACAGGTAAGGAACCAAGGTGTCAATCGCCTACATATGTTTGTTTCCTCAATCCTATTCTGTCTCTTCCCACCTCCAATGGTGGGATTCAGCTATATATATATCTGTCAGGTAAGTCTCATGAACAAAATGATATTTTTATAATAAAATAAAGTTTGTTCATACTTACCTGGGAGATATATATAATCATAGTACCCACCCTCCTCCCCTCAGAAGACAGTAGCTCTAGAAAATCTGAATAGAAAATGGGAATGGTTCCTGATACCCGCCTCCCAGCGGCGGGAATGGATACTAACCACCTGGCCCCACTGCGTGTGCCGTAAGTTTTTGAATTTCTGTCGGTCCTTCGGAGAATACAGCTATATATATATCTGCCAGGTAAGTATGAACAAACTTTATTTTATTATAAAAATATCATTTTTGCAGTGGGTATCCTCAAGAAAAGGGAGATTTGGTGTTCATACACCACAAAGGGAGTTTCTCCCTCCCAGAAGTCCGCACTTCTTTTTATCGCCTCCGGACAAGAAGCACCTTTTCCCTCAATCGACTGTGCTACAGATTGCAACTGATCTGCAACAGAAATCTACATCGGATCTCCTCACACAATCAATGAGACGGCCTAGAGAGTCTCCGGCTTTTCCCCCAGGACAATTTCTCCTGTCCAACCCCACCCATTTCGGGGTAGAGGCAGACAAAGAGGCTTCCTCAGACCTCACAGAAACGCTCGTTTCACCCCCATAGCTATCAAAAAATCCTCCTACAAACCACCCGCACGTAGGTGAGGATCTAGTCCTCCACACACCTGGGGGGGCAAGACTCCTACTTTTCTGGGAGCATTGGAAAGCAAGAGGAGAAGAGAATTGGATTGTCCAAGTTCTAAGAGAGGGCTACTCTATCCCATTTCTGAAAAAAAAACCCTTGAGCAACAAGCCCTGTTTCATTGACGGCCCACTCGGCAAACTCCGAGAAGTTTCCAGCCCTCTCCCAAGAAGTGACAGCTCTCCTCGTAAAAGAAGCAATCAAACCAGTTGAGGACATCTCATCTCCGGGGTTCAACAATCGACTGTTTGTAGCCCCCAAGCGTCAGGGGGCTGGAGGCCAGTTCTATGTAAGTGCTCTGAACTTGTACATGCAGAAAACCAAATTCAAGATGGAGACATCTCAGTCCACCCTTGCACCCATTTGTCTGGAGGATTGAATGATTTCAATAGACATGGAAGATGCCTACTTCCATGTCCCAATCCATTGGGATTCGAGGAAATTTTTAAGGTTTGTGTTCCAACGAAAAGTGTACCAGTTCAGAGCCCTTTGCTTCGGTTTGTCGACAGCCCCACGGGTTTTCACGCGTGTTCTTGCCCCAATGGCAAAATGGTTACATCTGATGGGAGTCAGCGTTTTCTTGTATCTCGATGATTGGCTTATTCGCTCCCAGTTGAAGGAAGGGTGTGTGGAGGACCTTCACAAGACCCTTCTTCTCACCCAGGATTTAGGCCTCTTGTTGAATTTCTGAAAATCTCAACTGACTCCTCAGGAGATGACTTATTTGGGGATGAGGATAAACTCTTGGAGTTTTCGGGTTTTTCCCTCCCAACAAAGGATGAACTCCTGCCTTCAGAAAATAAACAAGTTTCTCTCCCTTCAGTCCTGTTCTGCGAACACTTGGATGAGCCTGTTGGGGACTCTCTGGTCTTATCTATGGAACAGTTCATGTCCCTAGAGAGGCTTCACATGAGAAACCTACAGTTCTTCTTGAAAGTCAACTGGAACAGGAAGAAACCCCCGGATTCCTTCGTTTTTCCAATAACAAAGGAAATAAAAGAAGATATGGCCTGGTGAAATTCAAGAGACAAGCTCTCTCAGGGGAAGCCACTTCTTCCTCTGTGCCCCAACCAAGTGTTTTATTCAGATGCATCAGACCTGGGTTGGGGAGCCCTCCTGGGAGACAAAGAAGTTTCAGGCCTGTGGACTTCGGAACAGATGAAGTGGCACGTCAACATGAAGGAATTGATGGCAATTCACTGGGGATTGCAAGCGTTTGCATCGGAAGTGTCCGGGAAGACAGTGTCCGTCCATTCGGACAACACAACGGCTCTGTCTTATATAAGAAAGCAAGGGGGAACTCATTCTTTCTCCCTTTGCCAAGCAGCAAGAGCCCTTCTCGTTTGGGCGGATCAGAATTGAACCCAGATCCTGACCAGATTCATTCAAGGGAAATGCAACGTTTTAGGAGACAAACTCAGCTGTCGAAGACAAGTTCTCCCCACGGAGTGGACTCTGGACCCTCTAGTTTGCATAGAGTTATGGAAGCTGTGGGGAAGACCGATTCTAGATCTATTTGCGACCGCAAAAAATCATCGCCTCCCCATGTATTGTTCACGAGCGCCAGATCCACAAGCTTGGGCGACAGACACGATGCTTCTGGATTGGTCGAACATGGACGTTTATGTTTTTCCCCCATTCAAGATGGTGAGAGAAGTGTTAAACAAGTTCTGAAGTCATCGGAACATACAGATGACGTTAGCAGCCCCATTCTGGCCAGCCCGAGAATGGTTCCCGGATATGCTGGAGCTTCTAGTAGATTTTCCAAGACTACAGTATTACCTCAAAAACCCAGTCTACTCAGACAACCACAGTTCAGAAGGTTCCCTCAAGGACTGTCCACGCTGGCCCTGACTGCATTCAGACTGTCGTCAGATTGGTGCGAGTGAAAGGATTTTCAAATGCAGTTGCGAACGCTATTGCTCGGTGTAGACAAGTTTTCTTGAGCGAAGTTTACCAAGCCAAGTGGACAGTCTTCCGTGACTGATGCAGGAGAAACGACATCTCGTCTTCAAAGATATCTATAGCGGAAATCGGTGATTTCATTCTATTTTTGAAGTCTACCAGGAACTTTTCCACCTCAGCCATTAAAGGATACAAAGCAATGTTGAGCTCTGTTTTTAGACGTAGAGGTTTAGATCTCTCCTCTAATAAGGACCTTTCTGATCTTATCGAGTCGTTTGATACGACCAAGCAAAAAGATAATAGGCTAGTAGCCTGGAATTTAGATGTGGTACTGAAGTGGCTATTGCAACCATGCTTTGAACATATGCAGTCTCTCTCCTTAAGAGACCTTACTAGGAAAACTTTGTTCCTAGTAGCATTAGCAACGGCCAAGAGAGTCAGTGAGCTTCACGCTTTGGATAAAAAGGTTGGTTTCTCTCAAGGTAATGCAATCTGCTGATTTACCTTAGGGTTTTTAGCCAAGAATGAGTCCGTTGCCAACCCCTGGCCTTGCTCATTCGTTGTTAAAAATTTAATAGATATCTTAGGTCCTGACGAAGTAGAAACAGCCCTTTGCCCTGTAAGGGCGCTAAGATACTATTTACTGAGAACGGAAAAGATCCGCGGGCCGTCGAGCAACCTGTGGTGCTCAGTTAAGGATCCTTCTCGCCCGCTTTCAAAAAAATGCCTTGGCGTTTTTCATCAAGGATTTAATTCTAGAAGCGCACTCACAAATTGACGAAGATACGTTGCCCATAGTGAAAGTCAAAGCGCATGAAGTAAGGGCAGTTGCCACGTCCCTGGCTTTTAGGCATAATTTGTCTATTGCCTCTATCATTCAAACAACATTCTGGAAATGCAAATCAGTTTTTGCAACTCATTGTTTGTGTGACATTGAAACTGTCTATGAAGATTGCAGTACCTTGGGGCCTATTTCGATTGCAGGTATGGTGTTGGGAGAAGGAGTGTAGGAAGCTTCCTTCATCCTTCCTATTTTTTTATTTTTGCCTTGAGTCATGGTATCGAGTCGTAGGAGAGCCTGGGGGTACTTGGTATTTGGAGTGCCCACCAGTTTTAGCCATATGGTTGGGTAATGGTATGCTGTAATGTTTGGCTATACAGTAGGCTGTTGTGTTTTGTTTTATTTATTCTCTGGTTGTGTTTCTCTGGTACTGTGCCCAGGGCAGGGGCAAACTGTTTAATCTTTGTATGCATTCGGACACTCCTCTGCAACAAAGGAATCCCACTATGTAGCAGGCGACTCCTGGCTATACCGCCATGCCGCTATGCATTGAGAAGAGAGCTATTCAGAGGCAGTATTTTCCTGTAGTAGCTTCCTCAACAGGTAAGGGACCAGCAAGTATTTTTACTAATGCTAACATATTCTGTTTCTTTACATTAATTTTAATGTATTAGGATAGATAACCCATGCATCCCACCTCCTATAATGTGGGATTCAGCCATATAATTACTTGGTAAGTAGTTTACAGTATATAAAAATGACATTTTTATAATAAAATAAAGTTTTATATATACTTACCAAGTAATTACATGATCAAAGCCCTCCCTCTTCCCCCCACATGGTTGGAAGGCATAAATATATTGAGCTCGTTTGCTAAGCTGGTTCCTCTCTTACCCCGAAAGTGGGCAGGGTCACTCGCCTAGCCAAAACAAAGTAGCGCTACTGTGAATTTCAAAATTTTAGCTGCTGGTAATAGAAACTAATAGCTATGTAATTACTTGGTAAGTATATATAAAACTTTATTTTATTATAAAAACGTCGTTTTTGTTATTGACGTACATATTCCAAGTTAATTATCACTCGAAATTCCTTCGGATATTACAACATCCCCTGCTCTTGCAGATCCATGTTGCGAGTACCCGTTGTGTGAAATTACATATAGATCAACGGTGCCATATCCGGTCAAGATATCTGGAAACCCCAGTGTGAACCCTGTCTTGCTTGCTGTACTCCATTCTTTACTATCTAAGGATTCTATCCCATATCTGCGAAGTGTGTTAGCCTAAGAAGGCATAGTTATAGCGCTTGCACTTGTGTGGCACTCTTGCTTAGTGATTGTGATCTTAGTTCAGTAATTTGGATAGTGCCACAGAGCTGTATTGATAGCTCTTGTAAATATTTCTTCTGATACTTTAGTGAATTGCATGTTTTAAGTGGACAACCTAAGTTTACCTGAAACCCTTATTTTGATAATATTTTGAGTAAAGTCACTAATAAAACCTTTTCTGATCACCAGAGCTTAGCCCTCTTAGTCAGTTGCTGTTATCCGAGTCATAATTAGAGTCATCCCTTATCCCCACAGCTGCGCGAACGTGACAATAGTAAATAACAAAAGTCTTAACTAGGTAAATGAATGATTGAAGATTTTGTACATTGTGCAAAATGAAATGCACATCACTCTAGTATTATCAGTTTTATCATTTTTCATTGGTTTACGTAATGAAAATTGACAAAACTCTTTATAAATAACAAATGATAAATGGCACGTTAAGGCAGTTTCTTTGTGCAATATTGGAATGCTTCATTCTGTCTGACCTGATAACTTGATAGTAAAATGGAAATTCTGTAGATTATATGAGAAAAATATTTTATTAAATATCTTAGGCCTACACTGGGTACTACAAGTCTCATTAATGCTCCATTCCAGGGAAGGATCGTAAACCTTTATTTGTTCATGCACAAATACAAACCTTCAATCTTTACCTAGGAGTTAGCTTGCAATCACGAGCTGGAAGAGCCATCTAACTTTCAGACAAAGTCGTTAACTATTGACAGGTCGGGGGAAGCCCCACCAACATGTCAGCATGCATTTTGCTTTGCTTCCAGCCGGCATTGTGTAGAGATGTGCCTGCAGATTCTCTGCCGACTTGCCATTTGCTTTCTTTGCAGGGTTTTGCTTATTTTTTTTATGTATTTGGTGTTTGAGTTGTTTGTATTATCATGCCGCAAACCCCTCAATCACACATGCCTCCGACCTCGGAGAGGAACCCTCAGGTTTTCTGGTGCTGTCCAGGGAAGAATAGGCCTTGTAATAGGCTCCTTTCCTTGATCAAGGTAATTTCCTTATACCCTCTGTGCCTCTCACAGGAGGCATAACTGTAATCAAAATGGCCAAGTTCGGAGTGCTATGTTTGTTCGTCTGAATACCAGGTGAAACTGAAGTTACGATTATCCAAACTATGAGACTGACTTTTTACTTGAATCTGTCCTATCACTACTGCCCAAACCAACCTGATATTTGGCTTACTATTCTAAAATTCCCCTACTAACTACTGGACTACTCTCTCTTAAATCTCTGGGACTCTTCAATCTCTGTACGTAAATCACATAACACTTCATCAACGTTATCCAATGCTTCATGCATGGTATTCACCATATCCAAATCATCATTGCCTATGTCTGAGTCATATTCTTCCACAATGAGAAACATACAAATATTAAATGTATGATCTAGTTCATTATCAATTTCAGTTAATTTTACAACTTATACTCCTACGCTTACACTAACCTCTCTTTTCCTATGTTTTCCCCTCTTCTTCCTAGTCTTAACAGTCTCCATTAAAACTAATCATTTCTCTTCTAGCAAACTTTCCTCTAGCTTACTCGCATCATCCTTCATTCTTGCTTCCATTCATTCACACTTTCAACCACTGAAACTCAGGGTTCATCCCAACAACCCTCTTCACACTCCATTTCCTTAGCTGTACTCTCCATTTCCCCCATTCACACCTTAATTCATACTCGATTCCTACACACTCCTGCCACGTGACCTACTATCCCTCATATTGCACACTTAACCCTAGGCCTATCAAACATCTGAACAAATGACCTGTCCTACTGCAATTTCCACATAACCCAGCTTCCTACACTTAAAACATCTGACCGTCTCCACCTCTGTACATTTCTCACACGATGTCCTATCTTGCTACATACAAAGCAGGCTCCTAATGTCTATCCGATGTGCTTCTTTTCCACACATATAACATTAAACTTCTGTCTTTATTTTCATAATATCAGCAACATTCCTTTGCCTATTCCTATTCCCATTTACACTGTCCAAAACTCTGACTTCTACTTCTATCCTGCCTTGACCTACCATCATTTCTCCTCATACTTAGCATTCCTACAATCGATATTTATCACCACATTGCTGTCATTACTACAATGCATATTATTTCTCATATATTATATCATCCCTACAATCTGTTTTACAGTACTTCTATCATTCCATATTCATTCCATAGTTATTCAGCCATAGTCCTCAGAGTGGCTTACCATTGCATTTCAGTAAGACCCATGCTCAGTCTTATCCTTCAGTTCATGCATTCTCCCCACGTATGCTCGCTTCTCATTCATACTGTCTTCCACATTCTCAAACTCAAAATCCTTCACCAACTGTAGCACATCATTCCACTTTAATCGTTTATTCTTCCATCGTCTTTTCCTTCCACTTTGCATTTACAAACTCGGCCTCATGTTCGGGAATGGGAGCCAGAAATTTCATCAACATCTTATTGTCATTAGTATCTTCATCCCCTTTACTTTTTCCCCGCCAAAGTTTCAAGTTGGTGGGTATGCATTGACACCACTTGTTCTTTCCAATCTGTATATCCTCAAACTCCTCCTCCTGCCTGTACCTTATTCCATCTTTCACTCTTCTCACCTTATCAATCATCCTCTCTCTCAGAACTATATACCTCTGTCTTCCTACACTCATGTTTAATTAAAAGTCTAACAGTCTTATCTTCCAGAAACTCACCCAATCCTTGTAAGCTATGATGCTTACTGTCACCATACTTCTCCTAGCAGTGTCTTTCATCCTTGGTATAAAAAAAAAGTTCTTTTATATATGTAACTTACCTAATAATTACATAGCTATTAGTTTCTACTTTACGTGACAACTCAAAGTTTAAAAATTGCTGTAGCGCTCTCTTGTTTTGAGTATAGGTAGCTGCCCCACCCACTGTTGGGGAAGAATAGGTACAACACAGCTGAAGAGCTCAATTTGCTTCTGGCGGTCAAGGACTAAGCATTAGTGGTTGATAGGGTTGCCACCCATTCTGTAAAATACAGATTTGTTCTGTATTGGAGAGTAAGATGTTACGTTCTATACTGAACCAATACAGAATGCCATTTGTTCTGTATTTGGCTGTCTGAACATCATTTTAAAATTACATGAGCGTATTTTTCAGTCAATCTTGCCAGACTGCAAAATCATGCCTTTGCTCAAAATCATTCATTCATTCACTCATTCAATGGTTGCCTTTGGTATGTGTAAAGTGCACGGCATAACATGACTCGGGAGCGAGCAAGCGAGCGATGAGACCTCGTGTCTCACACCCCCCTACCCCATTAACCCCCCCCCCCCAGCTGGGAATGACCAATATCCATAGTCTGTTTCCCTGATTCACTGAAAATTTGTATGATGTTACTTTTCAATGGCTCTTGTAAAATCCTGCATTTTATTTTGTATAGTTCTGAAGGAATAAAATTAACTTGATGGTATACATATATGTATTATTTCATTGTCTGTCACAGCATGTCATTTAGCTTTGAATTTCTATAGACTTGTCACTTCACTGATAACTGACAACTTGAGAAGTGATCTTCCAGTCCTCATCAAATATGAAACATGTTATCCTCACCCTCATGTTAGCTGCCCATAGCCTCAGAATGCCCCAGCTGAAAGGGCTCACTCCGCTCACCACTGAGTTAAATATATTTTCTCATATGGCTGGCCCAATTTTCATTTTATCCAATAACTTGCAGTTCTTTAAAAGTTTGACTGAAATTGAAAATTATGAAGATTCTGACAGAATTCCCCTAGATGATTTATTTCCAAAACTTTACATTCACAGTTGCTTGAAGCTTAGACATTCAGTAAATGTATAACTGATAGTGGTGACCCGAATTCTCTATCTACAGGGATGAGACCATGTGGGCTACTCATCACATAATTCAAAGATAAGAAAAAATTACCGGTACATACTGTAAATGTTACCTTTTTGGTACTATATATACCATTCTTCAACCATAAGTTTGATCTGTGTAAATTTTTTATTAACTGATTATTCCTTAACTACTGCTTACAAAAGGTGGTGGGTTTTAGAAATGCTGAATAATCTCTGAACAAGATTATCAGTTTGATCTTGTCACATGTTAGTAATTTCACAAATTTAATTCCCTTTTTACTTACATAACTAAAATTTTCTAGGCTGATCCAATTCATTTCTTACAAATATTGGGCAACCATAATTCCATCAACTTAATGATCTTTAGAACCCCCTTCAAGAAAAAAAACTTAAATGTAAGGACTCTTACAATCTTGATATGTCTGTATTATAGACAGTGAGTTATGCACTTTCCCAGCCTTTTGACCAGTATGCAGTTAAAATCCTGGTCCATGAATCGGGCTCAAATGGTCTCTGTAATAGCTGAATTGTCATGAAAGCCAAGAAGAAAAAAATGAGAGTTTAACACATACAACTTACCTGTTAGTTACATATAGCTTTAGTCTTGACGTCACGGCAAAATTTCAAAACGCATGGCAGCGCCAGTCCGAATATCGGGTGATCGCCTTACCTGCCCTCTGTCGGGTACTAGGAACTATTCCAACATGCTTCAGAATAATTTTGTTGCCACGCCGCGACATTGTTGTCGGTACTCGAGCGAAATTTCATTGTATCTGCCTACATCGAGCTGTTTTCACTTGGTGAAGTACTCTTTGTTGGTTTGCGGCTTTGCCAGTTTATTTTTGTCACCTATTTAGTCAGGTTTTCTGATAATTATGTCAGATTCTGGGTCTTATACCTTTAGGGTTTGCAGCAAAGGCTGTAAGACGAGGTTGGTCAAGGCTAGTCTTGATCCTCATTCAATTTGTGTGGCTTGTAGAGGTCAGGAATGTTCATATGAGAGGAAGTGTGATGAATGTGTCAGTATGACTGAAAAAGATTGGAAGGCTCTATCTAAGTATGTAAAGAAGCTTGAGAAAGATAGAGCTAGGAAAGCTTTAGCTAGAAGTTCTTCTTCTCTCTCTCAGAAACCGGAATCTCCTTAGCTATGCAGGAAACTTCTATTAATATCCCCGTGGCTACTAATATTCCTATTCCTGACTCTGATATCCCTGAACCCGTTACCGTGTCTGAGTATCAAGTCCAGATGGACGCCAGATTTAACCTTATTGTGGGCGCCATGGAGGATATTGGCGTTAATGTGAAATCCCTTCATGAGCGTATGGATTCTTTCCAAAATATTGTGAATAATTTAAGTGCAGTGCAAAGTGTTAGTGTGGTGGAGGAGGTGGTTGCTCGGCCTACTCGTTCTCCTAGACCTAAGCCTCTGTCAAGCTCCCCTGCTCCTGGGAGAAGACATGCTGAAAGTCCAAGGGAGGCGAGTGGGGTCTGCTCACGAGCAGCCGCCCCTCGAACAGTCCTGTTGTTTCCCAGGCTGTTTCAGAGCGCCGTTGGAAAGGCGACTCAAGGAAGTGTCTTTCTTCAAGCTCCAGTGATTCGCCTCAAGCAGAGGCTGGAGATTTCCCGACGAGTCTAGACCATTGAAGAGGTCCAGGAATCTTTCGCCTTCAGCGGTTCAGAAGAAGAAGCCATTTCGCTTATCACAGCCTTCCTGTAGTTTTGGGAGAGTCCGGAGAGATTTTCGTCGTCAGAAGAGTCTTCTCCCAGGCGCAAGGCTCATGTGCGCAAGAGGTATAAGACTTCCCATTCGGTGTTGCCCAGCGTTCCCGGTGTTTCTCCTTTGGTTTCACGTAAGCCTATTGTGGCTTCTGCGCCTCTTCCTCATCACGATCCTGGCTCTACTGATCATCGTTCCCCAGTTGGATCCTCGTCTACTCATGACTTTCTTCGAGCGATGCACAAGAAAATTGGAAGCATTCTTGGCGGGCTCGGAAGGCCTGGTTCTTCTCCAGCTAAGCCTTCTGAAGTGTATTTGATGCCTCCTCCTTCGTCTCGAGCTCTCGGAGCGCCCAGTACGAAAGCTCCTCCTCGATCTGTGTCTCTTGATCCTCCTTTGGTTCAGGATCAGGCTCGACACGCCCTAGTCAGGCTCAGGCGCTCCCTCAAGATTTAGCGCTCTCTCAGGCTCAAGCGCCTCAGGTAGCGCCAGGTGAGGCGCCATCCCAGGCTCCTTTTGTGGCGCCAGTTCAGGCTCCTCTTGTGGCGCCAGTTCAGGCTCCTCTTGTGGCGCCAGTTCAGGCTCCTCTTGTGGCGCCAGTTCAGGCTCCTCTTGTGGCGCCTACTCAGGCTCAGGCTCCTCCTCAAGCTCTTATTCAGGCTCCTACTCCTCCTTCACAAGATGTGTATGTGCAAGCGGAAGGTTTTTCTCCTATTTCGTCTGAGGAAGAAGTTGTGGAAGAGTTTCCTGTAGACGAACCAGACTCCTCTCGCTCGGATTATAAGAAGCTTCTTCGCTTCTTTATTGATAATTTTCCTGAGGATTTTACACCTGCGGCTCCGGCTTCCCCTCTCTCTCAGTACGCAAGAGACTCGAAGCCTCCTACCTCTTCCTTTATGAAGTTAGTGCTTTCTATTTCAGCCAAAAAGGCATTAAAGAAAATGAACTCCTGGTTGGAAGACAAACGTGATCAGGGGAAAACCACTTTCTGCTTCCCTCCTTCCAAGCTTTCTACTAAGACGAAGGCTTGCTACGACACTGGGGAAGTTTTCTCTCTGGGAGCTTCTGCCTCCTCTCAGGGAGACTTCTCCAGTCTCGTTGACTCTACTCGTCGTTCTGCGATGAACTCGGCTCGGATTTTCTTCTCTCCTTCAGAGTTGGACCACCTTTTGAAGAACGTTTTCAGAGTTTTGGAAGTCATCAGTTTTATGGACTGGACTATTGGCGCTTTGGGTAGGAAGGTAAAGTCTTTTGGTCTTTCCGAAGCGCATTTCGATGATTTCTCTTCTGTTATGTCCTGCTTAGATAAAGGGATTCGTGACGGTGCGTCTGAGTTAGCCTCCATCTTCACGTTAGGAGTTCTTAAGAAGCGACAACTTTGGTGCTCTTTTGTCGCTCGTGGAGTTTCTAGGACTCAAAGATCGGCTCTTCTTTTCGCACCTCTGGATAAGAAGTACCTTTTCCTCAAGAACTTGTGGCCGAAGTGTCGAAATCCCTTACTCAGAAGTCCACACAGGACCTTTTGGCGCAATCCACTCGGAAACCAAAAGCTCCTCAACCTTCTCTGCCAGCGCAAACTCGTCCTCTAGTTAATCAAGATAGGCCCTTTCGTGGCAGGCCCCTCACCCGTACAGTATCTCGTTTCCGGGGCAAAGCAAGATTTGTCTCCAAGACTATCAAACCCTCAAGTAAAAAGTGATCTGCATGTCCTCCATGCACTAGTCGGAGCCAGACTTCAGCAGTTCTGGCAAATTTGGGAGGAGATCGGAGCGGACCAGTGGACCACGTCCGTGCTAAAGGAAGGATATTCTATCCCCTTCCTCAAGAGGCCCCCTCTTGCAACAGAACCTTTAGCTTTGACAGCATATTCCAGCAACTTAGAAAATGCTCGGTTCTGAGTGTGGAAGTAGACTCCATGCTTTTAAAAGGAGCGATAGAGATCGTGGAAGAAGTCAACTCTCCAGGCTTTTACAACCGCCTTTTTCTTGTTCCAAAGGCCTCAGGCGGCTGGAGACCAGTCCTGGACGTGAGTTCTCTCAACCTTTTCGTGGAGAAAACCAGTTTCTCGATGGAGACGACGCAATCCGTCCTCAATTCTCTTCGTCCGGGGATTGGATGGTCTCAATAGATCTGCAGGACGCTTACTTTCACATTCCGATCCATCCCGCGCGTCCAGGAAGTTTCTTCGCCGTTTTCCAGGAGAAGACTTATCAGTTCAGGACTCTGTGCTTCGGTCTGTCCACAGCCCTCAAGTATTCACAAGAGTTATGTCCACTGTTGCCAAAGCTCTTCATCTCAGAGGAATAAAGATCTCTCTCTATCTCGACGATTGGCTCCTTCGTTCCCAGTCTCAGCCTCAGTGCTTGGAGGATTTGCAAGTAACTCTCGACTTGACACAGAAGCTAGGACTTCTAATCAATTGGAAGAAGTCTCACCTATCTCCCTCACAATCCAGGATCTATTTAGGAATGAGACTGGAAACAGTTCCTTTTCTGGCTTTTCCGTCAGATCAAAGAATCTCGGACTGTCTCATAAAAGTCCAGAACTTTCTGGATATGGATACCTGTTCAAAGGCTTGGATGAGCCTACTGGGAACTCTGGCGTCAATAGAAAAGTTTGTCTCCTGGGGAGACTTCACATGAGGCCCCTTCAATTCTACCTCAGGGAGCAATGGAACAGGAAAACGCTTCCAGACTCCTTCTCCTTTCCAATCTCGGACCTTATCAAGGAAGATCTAAGGTGGTGGTTAGATCAAGAAAATTAGAGAAAGGTCTCTCTCTATTTCCGTCGAACCCAACCACGAACTGTTTGCAGACTCGTCAGAAGTAGGATGGGGAGCGGCGTTGGGTGTAAAAAGAAATTTCAGGTTTGTGGAATGCGACAGAAAAAGAATGGCACATCAACAAGAAGGAGTTGAAAGCAATCCACCTGAGTCTCGTACACTTCCTACCATTCGTACAGGGACAAACAGTTCTGGTTCATTCAGACAGCACCACAGCGTTGTCTTACATAAAAAAACAGGGGGGCACTCATTCTTACTCCCTCAGCGAGGTAGCAAGAGACCTCCTTTTGTGGGCAGAGAAGCACAAGATTCTGCTCCTAACAAGATTCATTCAGGAGCCCTCAACGTGAGAGCGGACTCCTTGAGCAGGAAGCACCAGGTTCTGTCCACAGAGTGGATTTTGCACGAAGAAGTGTGCAAGTCGCTGTGGAGACTTTGGGGTCAACCTCTGGTAGACCTGTTCGCGACGAACAAATCAAACAGGCTCCCAATCTTCTGCTCTCCTGTCCCGGACCAAGCAGCCTTCCAGACGGACGCAATGCTACTGAATTGGTGGTCTGGACCTTTACGCCTTCCCGCCGTTCAAGATGTTAGGTGCGGTGTTGAGGAAATTTCAGCACCACTCCAACACCAGGATGACTTTGATAGCCCCTTCTGGCCTTCCAGGGATTGGTTCCCAGTTCTCATGGATCTCTTGATCGACTTCCCGAGGAGCCTTCCAAACAGAGTAGATTTACTCAGACAGCCCCACTTCAGGAGATTTCACGAAAACCTGTCAAGTCTGCGGCTAACTGCGTTCAGACTATCGAACGTCTACTCAGAAGCAAAGGATTTTTTCGAAGAAAGCGGCTCAATCCATCGCTAGAGCCAGAAGACCATCTTCGATCAAGGTCTATGAGTCCAAGTGGAATATGTTTCGTTCATGGTGCAAAGATCATGACATTTCCTCTTCCAGAACCTCGGTGACGCAGATTGCGGATTTTCTTTTGTTCCTCAGGAATAAGAACCTTTCTGTATCCACAATTAAAGGTTATCGTGAGCATGCTGGCTACTGTTTTTCGTCACAGAGGTTTGGATATCTCTAATAACCAAGATATAACGGACCTTATTAAATCCTTCGGTACCTCTAAGAGGTCAGATGCTAAAGTTGTTTCGTGGAATCTTGATGTAGTCCTGAAGTGGCTTATGTCTGAGAAATTTGAACCTATGGATTCTGCTTCTTTAAGAGATCTTACGAGGAAAACCTCTTTTTAGTTTTGTTAGCTACAGCTAAGAGAATCAGTGAGATCCACGCCTTGGATAAGAGAGTAGGATTCTCTGCTTCAAAAGCAATTTGTTCTTTCAAACTGTTTTTTTATGGCCAAGAACGAGACCCCTTCGCACCCGTGGCCTCGCTCTTTTGAGATTCGAGTCTGTCGGAATTGGTAGGTAAGGAGCAGGAGAGGTTCCTCTGCCCAGTCAGAGCCTTGAAATATTATTTGCGAAGGACTAAAGATTTTAGGGGTCCTTCAGATTCCTTATGGTGTTCGGTCAGGAACCCTCTTAGACCGATGTCCAAGAATGCCATGTCCTTTTTATTAGAGATCTGATTTCTGAAGCTCACTCCAATATTTCAGAGAATGATTTGAAAATGTGTAAAGTGAAGGCTCACGAAGTGAGAGCTATCTCTACTTCTCTCGCTTATAAAGGAACCTCTCCCTTCAAGATATTGTGCAAGCAACCTACTGGAGATGTAAGTCTGTATTTGCTTTGCATTATCTCTCGCAAGTGCAGACAGTGTTTGATGAGTGCAGCACGTTAGGGCCCTTTGTTGTATCTGGCACGGTAATGGGTAAAGGGGTAAAGGAGGATTAACCTACCTTTACTTACTTGTTTTTTGGAGTGTGAAGGTTTTTTACGGTTGTCTGTGAGGGTAAGTGTTGGATAGTTTTACCCCACAGTTGGTTTTGGTTTTATGGTTATGCTTTTTCTTTGGTGTTGGGTGACCCCTTTTGTAATTCATGATGTTTGTGCTGCGCCTGAGCAGGCATACTTGTGGTATTGTCACGGCCATGTCCTAGGTGACTGATACCCAGCTTAAGCAATCTGCGACCAGGTCATTATACCCATGCGGTTGCTCTAAGGATAGCAGGTTACTGAGGCAGTAACTGTGGAATCAGCTACCTTAGCAGGTGAGGAACTAAGAAATTTTCTACATTAATAACCTTAATGTTTCCAACAACTCTTTTTAGCTGTCATTGCCCCACCTCCTAAAGGTGTCAATCAGCTATATGTAACTAACAGGTAAGTTGTATGTGTTAAAATGACATTTTTATTCTAAAATAATGTTTAACACATACTTACCTGTTAGTTACATATACGAAAAGCCCACCCTCCTCCCCACGGGGACAGGTAGGCAAATTATTCTGAAGCATGTTGGAATAGTTCCTAGTACCCCGACAGAGGGCAGGTAAGGGCGATCACCCGATATTCGGACTGGCGCTGCCGCGCGTTTTGAAATTTTGCCGTGACGTCAAGACTAAAGCTATATGTAACTAACAGGTAAGTATGTGTTAAACATTATTTTAGAATAAAAATGTCATATTAATGATATTGGATACACCCATTTCCTATTAATGTACAAAAATAGAATGAAAGCCTCAAGATTATCTAAACAAAGTGGAAAATAAAATTTTGAAAGCATAATGGCAATTAAATAGGATAATAATACAGAAATGATACATAACAAGTTTTACTATAATATTTAAGACCAAATTCTGGCTTTCACAATACAATCCCAAAACTAACACAAGATTTCATATCATTTTACCTTTTAAATAAGAACATATATAGTTTAGTAAACAAGGCAGCAAAACCATGAAAGACATCCCTAATGAGCACACCATTTCAAGCCTTAGCACTGCTGAAACTCCCTGACCACCAAAATAATAGTTACAAAACAAAAAAAAACAAAAGGGAAACAATCCATATACAGTAAACAATTCTCATACAGGGAATATTAAAAATGTGAGTAGCTGTGAATAGCCAATATAATGAGGAAGAACAAGTAATGTTTTGACAAATAAAGGAAGAAAAGGTAAGAAAGACAGAAAACTGGGGAACAATTTTAAATAGAAAAAATACAAAACATAATGGAGCGCCTTCGCTTAATTCATTCTTGTTCTTTTTCTTTTACCTTTTTGTAGGTGACTTAACACAAATGGTGGCCATACTAGCACACGTGGATTGTATAATAATGCCAGAACCTAACTTAACTATGGCAATTACTGTGAAGTGGTACAAAACAAAGGGTCACACCTTCAAACATTTTTGTAAGACCACAGCAATATTATGCCAGCAAGAAATAGGACGTGCAATGTTTCTTGAAAACAAATGCTGATAAATTGAATACTAAATGGCACGGTTTATCTAGAGGATGGACTGTCGGGAGGAACATGTCACATTCTATCCACTCATCCAGCTTAAAATACATCACTTTATTGTATATCTCTCTCAAATAAGCATCATTAGACTTATCATACTGCATTATGTCATTTAGTACCCCAAAGGTATTTTAATGCAGAGTTGGAACTACACTACTTTAGATGGTTTTTCAATCCCTTTCAGTTTCAAAGCTGTATGCCATTTGTCATTTTCACATAGTCAGTGCTCAATGTCATGAACTCACTCCATCATTTTCAAGACCTACAATATGCTAATGGCTTCAAAAATACCATACACTGTACTAACATAATCAATGTGCATGAAGTATAATACACATTAACTACTGGACAGGGGACACTATCTGCAATATATACTTCATATCAAGGCACTATATGTGATATAAAAAGCTATCATAATGCACTGCATTATGTAATAATGCTCTTGGTTAACTTAAGATATTATTATACTTTCACTTCAATACTAATTAAACCTTCATGCCTACTGATGAAGCTAACAACTAAATCCAGTAAACAGTAGTAAATCCCATTACTATAATTACCAGCACTACAAAAATCTTTAAATGTATGACCCTTTGAATAACAAGAATAATGAATTTTACCCATTATATGCTAAAACATTTAGTGACAATACTGAAACATAACTGGTGGCACAAATAAAGAAATGATGGAGTATCAAATTATTCAAATGGATAGTTCATGTACTTCAAAATCTACCTAACATTTTAACATAAGTCAAATTCAGACTTCAACCAAATAAAAAAAGAAATTATTAGCACCATCAACTCTATATTTCCTTTCTATGAACAATTCAGGGTAAACAACATAATGCCACTATTTCAGCATGCACCCACCTCTAAAAAAGATGACAACTTTACACTTTGTCAAATACAAAACCCACATAACAAATCCAAAAGAATTAACAACAGAGATCTTTATACACTATGGTAACAAAAATAGTGTCATCAAGAGTGGAAACACTTCATAGGGAGGCTTATTAAAAGCCACATCCCAAAAACTTACTTACAAATGACTAGAACACATAATTGGTGCTATTCCTTAGTTGTGCAGCCATAATATTCAATACACCAGTGCTACCATCTGTGGTGCCTTTATGATAGCAGTAAAAATATATGTGCCATAGTCTTTAAAGGGTATGTATCAGCATAATCACAACTACAATACTTATTATACACCTTGGCAAACTACCCCACCATTTCCATTCAGGCAGAGAACCATCGCTTCCACACCTGTGAAGCTTTTCTAAAAACATCTAATGACAAGTAGTTAACTTCCTTTTGTATTGACTTTTAAGTGACTACTCTACTGTGATGCTATGTAATTAATCAACCATTTCAAGACAATGCAACAGAGAAGATAAACTCCACACAAGGTGCCTCAGTTCTATTAATAAAATCCACATACTGTAAATATAAGATGTCAACTAGACAGGCGCAAAACTTTTTTCAACAATGACAAATTACAATTCTTATGCGTAATCCTTTGATTATTTCTGCTACTTCCCTCTTACCATCTATAGTACTAAGCCAAGGTTCTAATAACCCTCTAGAACACACTAAGGATGTTCCTTATTGAAAGTGATTGACATAGCATACATATTATTTCCACTGAGGTAACATAGATTATGCTCTAGTGATACTCAAGTGCCATGTGAATAATGTGATTCCCAGCTTGATAAAAAGTCAATTCTCCATACCTAAAAAAAGCATATACTGGCTTCAGTTTGTGAGCATACTTCTATTGAAATGCTTAAATGAATGTACCATAACTACCATACATATATCAGCAAAAATAGTCTTTTCTCCCACTAAGTAGTCTGAATTGAGGTATCAAAGAGTTTTTCATGGGATAGCATGGAATGACCTGGAGCAGGGCCTGTATTGAAGTCCTTTACTTTCACAAATGCATAAAAACAAATGGAGAAAGGATTTTTGAGTCTCCCAAACTAAATTTGATTTAAAATGAGGTGTGAAAACAAATTCTGTCACCCATATAACACGCACTACACAAGATATTGGGTTTCTGTCAAACGGGAAAATTGTCCTCTAAACTCAGAATGCACATCAATACATAATTACATGTATCTGTGCTAATTTTCAATTTTTTATTCCACATTTCTTAGTTTTTACATCCTAAACAGTAAAACAAAACATAATACTTTATGAAAGCTTTAATTGCTGGTCTAAGCAGACACTCTGATGAGGACACCATGCTTTACTTAATCAGGGCATTACAGTATATGTACCTTTATTATACAGTATCTGTTATTATCAAGAGAGTTGAACCAGACCACTGCATTATTTATGTACTTACATTGGACAAAGAATGTTTTTGATTCTTCATATCAATCACTCGGCAAAAACATATGATACTGAATAATGTTATAGCTCTAATCATGAAAAGTTATAAAATACCATACAATTACATTGTAGAACATTATGATCTCATAAGGATGCTGTTCACAAAAGATTTCTGTAAATTCTTTTTATATATGTTACCTTGGGTTTGTTATATAAGTAAATATGTCAACAGTAATGCCCAAGTTGTGACAGTTGACTGTTTGAAAAATTAGTCGGTATCGACTGTCTTCTGTATTGGAAACATGCATAGGTATTCAGATGCCTACTTGATAGCCCTATAATGAAAATAAGTGTATGGTTAACTAATCTTTAACCCTTCATCTCTTCCAATTACTTGAAAGCCTTGGCACCAATCTAAAAGTCTGTCTTACCTTGGGCCCAAATGGAATGGCAAATGCTTATTGATGAGGCTATGCTATTAGTGTTTTCCATTAATGCAGCCACACAAATTTTGCAAGACACCATTTTTCTAGTAGTGATTGTAGAACAAAATCAAGCTTACAGGTATCAAATACCAAATAGAAGATATTTGCCAATTAGGAGGACTCCACTTAAGTGTGCAATAGTAATTTACCTCAAACAGCTCTTCCCATATTCATAAAGAATTCTGAACATTTTTTATTTCACACATACAGTATCTGTTTATAACATAGTGTCCTCATCCAAGGCCCATAAATTTGGTTCACCATGTAAAGTTCCATGCACATAAAAATCAAGAGGTCTTCTCTGGTTGGGTGACTCTTACCTGCTACATTTTGTGTCTATACACTGTAATGGGATTCAGAATTTGGTCTCAGTCCACACACTCAAAAAAAACTTTTGTATTATAAAAGGCTTATTTTTTTTTAAACATAGGTGACCGACACCCACATTAATCATCTTATAGGACCCCAAACCACATCCAACTTCATCATCCCCATCCCCTCTGGTTGTCCAAGAAACAACTGAGACAGTAGGCACTCTATGACTTGAAAGCTGGAATATTTCATGCAAATTTTAAACAAATTTTTGCCAGACATGCTCATTCAATGGGGTGGTTCCGGCAAAGGCATCTAGGGACAAGAATCTTACTTGTATACTGTACATCTAGTACCTATGAAATAATATTGGTCAACATTTCCATTCTTTAAATGACAAAAAATAAGTAATACACCAGACAATCAGTATCTAATACATTATGCACTACTGTTATTTGTAACCAAGGAATGCAAATTATTTATGTTATATGGACAAATTATTAATATTGGACACAGTTACTTACAGAACCAAATAAAAAAGTTACAAAACAGAAAACTTCAAACTTTTCCACATTATCATTTATTTGTTTTATCAGACCACCAAATAAAAAACAAATTACACATACTAAATTATGATCATGATAAAGGGTAACCAACTTCATTGCTAATAAATCTAGGAACCTTTAAAAAAAATTCTGAAATATAAACAACCTTTACAACAAAAATGCCCATATACATAAATATAAATACTCGCAGCAAATAGCCTAACATGGGTTTTTACAGATTTGCTATCTAAAGAAGTATTTATCCATTAGTTGCATAGGCAACATTTTCCATCCCAAGAAGTATTTATCCATTAGTTGCATAGGCAACATTTTCCATCCCTTTTAAGATGCTAGTCATGAAACTTGAGGAATCAAGCACTTTTAAAATGATAATGCTTGATGACTATTCACAATCATCCATAAAATACCAACAGAATGGTACAGCAAACACAACTTTCATCATTACACTTAGCACTGCTTTACAAGAAATATGCTATCTTTATTTCTAGCCTTGCTTTACTAGAAATAAGCAGACTGGATATTAAATTATCTGAGGATTTCAGCTCCATGTGGGTTTACTGGAACTCATACACCAAGAATGATGTAGGATGACTTAGTCAAAATCAATGCAATTTTTGGGTGTCTGCTAATATATTTCTGGAAAGACAGTAGTTAACCACAAAAATTTGATGCCTCAAAATTAAAAATTTTATTGTTCTAAACAAACTTATCATAATATAAACTCTTGACCTCGTACAGTGGACATTTTGTTTGTTGACTTCTGAAATTTGATCAAATAAGTACTCTAGTGGTTTCTTTCCAGTCTCTCCTAAAACAAGTATTGTAAGTTGAGCAACTAGAAGGCAGATCACACTTTCTGCCTTTTCAAACCCAAAAAGCAAGGGAATTGAGACCAAAACTAAGTAAATGACTGTTCTCAGATAATTTTTACCAGAAATCTGAACTGATACAGTATATGCAGTACAATGTATACCACCATACAAAAAACCAACAAATACAAACTTACAATGTTTTATCTTCTCTACCATGTTAACTGCAAGTTTGTATAATCTGATTTCTACGACTATCTTTTCAGATATCTCAAGTCCTGATCTCAACATATTTCAATTACTGATCAAAAAAGCATTTTCTTTCGAATGCTGTCTTCTTTTGTACATAAAGCTAAACTTCCTAAAAACAAGCACTAAAGAGAACCATCATCTAAATCAGTCTTTTAACTACACAAAATTCAAACTATTAACAGTTCTGTAAACCAGTAATATATGCCTAATGGATAAAAACATAACTACGTAATAATTCAGCCTCAGAATAACTGAAAATTTAGTTTAATCAGACCATTAAGTCAAAATTCTCAAATCTTATGGGATAGCCTAACACAATTCTTGTAAAGAATAACACAATTTGTGTAAGGAATACAAAAAATTTTAATAAAACCCAGCTTCTGGATAAAATTAATAAGTACAGTAGAATATTAATAAAGCACAGCAGGTTGAAAAAAAATCAAATAACTTTTAAGAATTTGTATACATTTTATGCATCCAAAAGTCATGATTCATTGTTAACCATTCTGACAAAAATCTATTAATTTTAAGTACTGTACTGTACTTGCAGCCAAAACTCTGGATTCAGTCAACTATTTGGAAAAAAGACTACTGGATTTGTGTACATAAAAACACTACGATTAATGTTCTGCAATCTACATTACATTCATTGAATGAATTCCTTAATGTGCTCATCAAATATCCATGGGTCAAACAAGCTTGGTCAATTAAATGAAGGAATTTAATTTAATAATGATTAACTTTTATTACAAGGAATGGCATAATCCCGTGATACGTTTTAACACAATTTCATCATCCTCATTCCATAAAGTGCAGTTGGTTATTTATCTATTACAACAGGATGCGATGGTGCTTCATAACTAGGAGAGATGTGGTCTTGGCAGATTTGGCTTGGGTTTCACTACTGATTTATTCATGCATACATAAATCAATATAATTAACACAACTCCAGCACACAAGACATCAAGAACTGAACAAAATAGACTGAAAGAAGAGCAGATATCCTAAAGACTTACAGGGGAAACAAATAGACTAACTTAGTGCACCCAAAATTGGTCCCTGTCTCACCTGTCTAACAGCTTGATTAAACAACTGTGCAGGATTCTCCATAATCGGCCAAGCTTCTGGGAGCAAGAGCACTAATTAAAGTCAAGAGTGATGAAACAAGTTCATCATATAACTCATAAGATGACTAACTGCTGCAGAAACACCAACCCCACAAAAAGAGATGCCAAATCTTCAAAATTAAATCTTAAACTGACTAAAAATTACTTAATTAGCAATCAAGCACCATGAGGGAAACAGTGATTAGGCCTGCAATTACCATTTAGTAGTTCACCAACTACTTAAGGAACATGTAAACCAGCAAAATCCCTAAAACAATGTATGAAAATAAATTAATTGAATTTATTTAGAAGATATACCACACAATTAACTCGATACAATGCTTCAAATTAATACCCCACAGTGGCTTGCTGAATATGTATCTACAGCATTATACAGTACAGTATTATAACAATTTTTCACATGGCTAAAAATTTTTTCCGATATTTTCAAAATGTTAGGAGGGTTTCTAATTTGCCTACTGTTATTCCTTAAAAAGTAGTCAAACTGGCCTACATTAATCCTTCAACAAATTGATATTTCTGTTATTTTCTGTTAATTCTACAACATTCTGACCTAAGTTTCACACACACCTTCAATTCCCATGTAAGTAAAATATATATTATATTACTAAGCAACTTTTATGTTAAAATGAATGTTTGTACTGCAATTATCTAATCAAGTAAATGTCAACTACGCATGGGTATTCTGCACTGTGATGCTGGAATTTTAGTCTTGTATCTTGTGAAAATCTATATAAACATCAGAAAACCTAGAAGGAATGTAAAAAATGTTATAACAATACAGCATATATCTGTAAATAAAGATATAAACATGAGGTAAGGCTATTGCTATTAAATTATTACTAAACAAACTTGTAGCAGCCAAGGGCTCACAATTGTGCATTCTTGTATGAACAGATCAATGTGGCACCAGACAAAATTCTGAAAGAGGATTCAAGTGTGGCTCCACTATGCAAAGACAACTAAAAATGGAGAATAGAATCCACAATCTTTATGAAATTCATAATTCAGCAGAAACTTGAATTTCTATGTTTGCCATGATTTAAAAGACTTGACTGCAAATAAACCTGTTACATCTTCAGCAAATCAGGAAAGCCAGAGCCAACTAACATTGAAAGTTGAACAAAAATGCAATTTTCATAAAAAGAAACCTCTGAAACTATGAATATGTTCCAACATTCATCTTTTATTGAAATGTCTTACAACAATGATTGACTTTGTCAAGTGAAATAGCTAGACATAATTCTTGTAAGCTCTATGTGCCCTGAATTTGTTAAATATTCAGGATTTACACATGACTTGCAACCTTCCAAACATTAAAAAAAGTTACCAGTATTTTTAATTCTTCCACACGGCTTAACTTCTAAATATTCTGGCTCCTGTACAGTAACCTATTACAGCCTTGTAAACAGTGAAAGACCTTGAACTTGATACATTTGAACACAACATCAAACACTGATAGTTTTCCTAAAGTATTCTGAACATTCAGATGTTCTGCTGAACAACAAATTACACTATAAAGTCACATTTTATTAAAATATAACATTCAGAATTTATGGCATTATACATCAAGATCTGTTTCTGGGATGCAAGATACCTCCCAGGTAAATTAGAAAATTGACTCTCACAATTATCAGTATGGATTGAAAAATCGCAAAACCTGTGCCACTTCTCTATGCACCATCAGCTTAACCTTCATCAGACATAGAAGAGGCGAACTTTCGATGTAGACACTAGTAAGTCATCATCAAAGAACTTTGTTTCTATCACAACATTCCCACTGCAAATGAATAATTTTCTTTAAGTATATAAAAAGATTATTCTTATTACTGCCTAATTATACCATTGTGGAAAGATGAATAAATAACCTTAATTTACTGTTTGGGCGATAAAAATATAAGAATGAATTCTGGAGTTTTCTAAACAAAAAAAAAACTACTTGCATGAATATTTGTCATCATCTAATAATATATCAATTTCATAGCATAACAACCAACCAAAATATGATTAAGCAGTATGGGCCCATTCTGCTGGCCTCTCAAGACACTGACTTACTGTCACAGACCCCTGATTCACTAATTCATAAAGGCTGCTGTATGTTTCAGAAGCAACTGATTTTATATTGGTTTATTTTCCTTTGCAAGGCAGCACAATAGCCTTACAATCAACAATCCCCCGTAGGGGGGTAGTACTGCCAGTGCACCTCATGCAGTGCACTGTAGGCATTACTTAAGATTCTTTGCAGCGTGCCTTCGGCCCCTAGCTGCAACCCCTTTCGTTTCTTTTACTGTACCTCTTTTCATATTCTCTTTCTTCCATTTTACTTTCCACCCTCTCCTAACACCTGATTCATAGTGCAACTGTGAGGTTTTCTTCTTGTTACACTTTTCAAACCTTTTACTGTCAACTTCTGTTTCAGCACTGAATGATCTCATAGGCCCCAATGCTTGGCCTTTGGCCTAAGTTCTATATTCAATTCAATTCAATTCATTTACCTGGTCTTGGGCATCACAAGGGGCGGGATTGAGGGCAACTGGAAAGCTCCAGAAGGTGTTACCATTTAATACTTATCAAAACCTTTTGGGATGAGGTTGCTAGCCCCATGTTCATCCTCTGTCCAAACAAATGGCCAAGGGAGCTATACATTACAATAATTTACATTAATTTGTTTCATCACAACCCATCAATCATACATAGCCTTTATTTTGCAGTACTGAATGTTCCAAGACTCAGTCTTTTATCTGCTGGATAAAAAGTGCAATTTGTCATTCATGCGCCACCTTAATCCACAAGAAAGAACTATCATCCTCACTTCTGGAAAATCTGTAGAGTTGCTAAAATCTATGACAATATTCCTATATTTTTCTGCTTGGGAATCTGAACAGTTATCCATTTATAAATATTTTTAATAACCTTTAATCATTCTTATTTATCCCTTCTTTATTGTTAATGCATCACCTCTCAGCCTTTTCACTTTTGTCTTAGCAATGAACATACAGTGTGATCTCCACTATCTACGTGCAAGTAATGAATAGCTCATTTTCTGTAGTGTCTTTTGCCTGTAGTCATTCTTGTATAATTCTTGTATTTTCCAGTGTTTTTCATATTCACGTCTACTTACTTTTATTGCCGTATTTATTATTTATGATGGCCACCAACTAAATGGTTACATTACAAGATGGCGACATCATAGGCCTACAGGTTGAGACAGGAGAACCAGGTTGCTGTCGACCTGCCTTTTTATCTTCTATTTCCTGGTCAGAGATTTAAGTTTTCATCTTCCTTAGCCAAAGAGAAGGAGCGTCAGTCTTCTGGTAATGTGTGCCCACTTCCATTCTACCCATTTAGGTTTACCTGCCTGTTCCTCATCTCCTGTATCTACTAAATCGTCTGCTAGCTTCTGTGAGTACCCAGTGATGCCTGCTATACAGCCTGTCTCCTCCACACCTTTTGTGCTCAATGACCATTCTTCCCTGTTATCTCTACTTGTTATTCAACCTGACCACTCCACTCCATTTGTTGATCAACCTGACCCCTTCACTCCACTCCTGCCCAGCCAGCTGACCAGTCTGCTTGACTGATTCCCACTCAGCATGCCATCTGTTCATTGGATGCTCCAGAGTCTGAGAATTTCTTAAAGTACTGGAAAAAGAACTGTTTACTTCATACCATTTCCATGAAATTTTTTTTAACATATGATTAGGTTTACACTTTCAATGTGTCAGGATCGGTCATTATTTCTTTGAAACAACCTTCAAGGTAGTTTCCTTGTTTCTCCTGTGCTCCGGTGTTTTTGTTGAGTTGATGAAGGTTACGTTGGTCACAGGCCGAGTGTGAACGTCAGTCGGGTTTTGGGTCTCATCTAGAATGCATCTTTGATGATACACAGCCAAGGAGGAAGTCTTTTAAGTAGCAGACGGAAAGTAGCCTTGGTCTCATACAACCCAGAATGCAGTAGCAGATGGTGCGATAGGACAGCAAGAAGTCATTTACATGATTAACGTCTATGATGAACCTGTTAATTTCAGCGAGACGAAGAAGACCTCTATGTTTGGATGTGTGGTGAACTTCTTTATATATGTACAGTCTTGACGAGTCAACAAATAGGCGAATTTGTGTTGAGGATGTATTCCTGTCATGAAAGCTAGGTGCTGGTCATTTGTTGATTTGACTGATTTCGTTTGATTATTTTTATTCTGTTGGTAGTGAATGACTATTTTGACAGTTCGAGAGATTCTGTCGGTTGGCGTTGCTTTGGTGTGTAATGATCACCATAATTATTATGCTGTCTATTATTCTACTTGAACCTTGATTTATTATATTTATATTATATAACTATGTTTGAGCAGAAATGTGGCTCTGGTAATAATTTACTTCATGTTAAACTATTTAATGTTCATTTATTGATAACTGCTACTGTTTAATTTAACATTCATTTATAATTGTAAATGTCTGTGAGTTTGTTCTGCTGTTAAAGTAATATTTATTTGCATTGCATTTAACTTTTAGGGTGTTTGTTTATTTGATCTGAAAATGATTTGCTGTTTATAATTTATATATATACTCACTGTATTTATGTATAATAAATTAGGTTTAACGAACTTGAAGCATATGTTTTGTCCCTCCTTTGTTGCCTGTCCTGGCCATTCCAGCCTTATTTTCATGATGTAAGTTCAAGAACTTGCAGAACCTAGGGTGAGGTTCATTACACAATGTAATTTTTGTAAATAATGTAAATACTGTTTATTGTTGATTACATTAATACTGTTTATTGTTCTATTGATTTTTATTATGTTGCTGTTGTCATGAGTACTTATTAGTTTTGCTACTAATTTTATGCTGTTAATTTAATTCTTTTAGGAAACATTTAGCTGAACCCTGGGCCTGCTACTCATTACTGTTAGAAAAATCACTGAATACTTTACAATAATATTTGGGGCCTAAGGTAAAATTTTCTTAATTTCCAGAGTTGTGCCCGTAACTGCGACTTGATGTTTTTATATGAGACACTTGTAAGTAGTAACAGATCAAAGGTGAGTTTTTAATCTCAGGGTTTGATTGTCCTAATTTTATTTATTATTGTAACATCCCACATGCACAAGGTTTGGCTGTCTACACTAAGTCTGGATGACCTATGTATTGTCAGAAAAACTTAAGAGTGTACAGTAGTTACTATGAGATACTATGTTTTAAGATTTTCAGTAAGTTCTACAATGTATACGTATTTGCTGTTTACTGCAATCCAAATACTGTATTGACAGTACTATACCGTATACGGATGTCTCTTGGAGGGGACTAGTATGGCTCAGTCACAGGATTCAAAGGCTTCATTTGTCATTTGTGGAGACTGCAATGCAAAGTACAGTGAGTAGCTTAAATTAAATTCCACAGATGACCATGGCTATTCTGCTCTTGAGTTCTGTGTATCCTCTGATTTTGTCCAGCTAACTGAGGAAGCCACACATATTTCTGGTAACAGATTAGACCCCATATTAAAAGATGTTCCTGCTATTGTCAAGTCCAAGGTCTGTGAGTATATAGGCACATCCGATCACTGCACCATATCTATCAATCAGTATACAGGCAGTCCCCGGTTTAAGATGGGGGTTCCATTTTTACGCCGCATTGCAAACCGAAAATGGTCGTAAACCAAAAAATCGTCGAAAATCCTAAGAAAACCTTACTTTTAATGCTTTGGGTACATTGAAAACGATGTGAACTGCATTTTTATTGAGTTTTTCATCAAAAAAAACCTTAAAAGTTTTATTATTCTGCCGTTTTGCAAATTTTTATTATTCTGCCGTTTTGGAGCCATATTTCTTCTGTCGGATCGGTGTACGACACGTCCTAACTCCGGAACATACGTCGTAAACCGAGAAATAATTTCTGATGAATATATTTGAAAAACGTTGTAACCTCAGAATGTCCTAAGCCAGACCCGTCATAAACCGGGGACTGCCTGTATTCCTAATTCCACCATTGGAAAAACTGGGTCTGGTTGAAATCTAGAGCCAACTGGGATCGCATTATTGAAACATGTCAGGCACTTAATATTTCATATGCGACATTAGATCCAGATCCCGAGAAAAAGTTAAATGAAATGATGACAGCTATTTCAGTAAGGTATGTCCCTAAAAATGTCATTAAATTCAGGACAAATGACCAACCATGGTTGGATGATACATGTAGACAAGCCTACCATGACAAACAGACCAAATTCAACACATGGAGACAAAATCTTTCACATGAAAATTACACCATTTTTGTTGAGTCTCACCATGTTGTGAATAGAATTTATCATATAGACAAGAGAAACTACGATAAATCCTTAAGGAGGAAACTTGAAGGAATTACTCAGCCTCATCTGTGGTGAACCAAATTGCCATTATCTATCTTTGGGTCAGGCTAATCTTCAATTAACCCACTACTAACACATGATGGTAGATTGGTTACTGGCCCTAAGGAAAAAACTGAACTAATTCATCAAGCTTTTAAAGCTAAGCAATCAGCTGAGGATGTCCCTCTTCCTGATACTTGGCAGACAGCAGTAACTACACTCCAATTTCTATTCTCCTTGCACTCCCTAAAGTTGCAGAAAAACTTATTTTTAAGCCACTATACATGGTGTTGAGTCTAAAGGATTGTTAGCTGATAGTCAATATGCATATAAGCAGCAGTTAGGTACCTGCAATAATCTTTTAGACTTAACATGCCATTTGCAAGAGAACCTCGATAGGGGTTTTGAGTGTATAACATAATTCAAATAAATTTTAGTGCTACTTTCAATTCAGTAAATCCCAAGGTAATTACAGTATTTGTAAACCTCAGAATCTTGGAGTGGGGTGGGTATGTTTTAGGTTTACTTCAAGATTTCCTCACAGGTAGGCAGCAATGAATTGCTATGGACAGGATCTTTAGCGAACCAACACCTATTGTGTCTGGAGTTCCACAGAGTATTGATTGTTCTTGGTCCACTGTTATTTTTAGTGTATAGAAGTGATATGGTTGTTGGCCTAGAAAACCAGATTGTTCAGTATGTTGATGATGCAACACTTGTGGGTGTAGTAAAGTCTCCACTTATGAGAAATGAAGCTGCCCTCAGTCTCAATTGGGACATGGACTGGATCAGGGAACGGTGTAGTCAGTGGGGTATGAGGCTGAACTCCAGTAAACTATTGATTAGCAGATCTCGTACAAATTTCCTACCCCATCCTCCCCTTCAGGTCAATGGAACTTTGCTGAATGAGTGTGAAGCCTTAACTATTCTAGGTGTAACTTTTGACTCGCATCTAACTTTTAAGAAACATCTAATGAAAGTTTCAGCAAATACCACACAAAAGTTAGATATTGTTCGTAAGGCCTCATATATTTATAACATTGATGAAATCAATGCAACCTGTTTTTAGGTCATTTGTACTTCCTTTACAGGCTGTTCTCTTCTGCCAGAGATTTATCTCTTAGATAGAGTGGTTCGTGGTGGTAGGTTTCTGTTTCCTAATAGTAGCATGGATGGTCTCTAGTTTGGCACTTACTCTAAGTTGTAATTCAACAGAGATCTTTCACATTCACAATTGATCCCTGATCCCCTTTATCTCCCAAGAGCAACCAAATTTGCTGGACATCAGCACCAATATGCAGTAAATGTGCCTCACTGTCAAACTTCTGTTCCAGAGGTCCTTTATTCCTCAAACTGCTGGACTGTAGAACAGCCTGCCAGAGGATGTCATGAAATTGGAACTTCAAAAGTTCAAGTAAAAATTCAATGCACTACTACCCTAATACTATGCTTCTTGCATTTTATTACTTTTTTTATCTATTTATCAATTTATTTATTTTTATAAGTGGGATTTTTTCTTTTTGCATTTCACTTTACTTCCTCTTAATTCTTCATAATGAACACCATATTCTTTGGTAGCTTGAATTTCAAGTCAGTGGCCCCTGTGGGCTTGTTCCATATGCATAAGCTTCAGCTACTGAATAATAATAATACAGTAGTAGTAGTAATAATAATAATAATAATAATATATACAAAATCTTAAACCAGAAGAATACCAACCTAAAGATACCAGCGAAAAACTTCGGCCTTCTGTTTTTGTCAAACCTCTTTCTATGCAAAAGAGAACAGGCAACACACTTGCAGGAAAACACTATAACAGAGGACATAAGGATCCAAAACACCACCTACATCCTTCACACATTCAGCTGTCTGTTGATCTTTCTCTTACAAATTTATGTTGAACAATAAAATACAAACCCATTCATACAATAAAAAATGAAAGCATCTTTAATGTGACTGTCACTCAGAATGCAACAAAGTATATTAACTTGACCACAGCCCCCCAAAAAAGTGCTGGCTTACAGCTAGTGAGTGGAGAACTCCCCCAACTATCACCAATTAACCACCTTGTTACCAAGTTTTAATGACTGATTCCAGCACACAGTGAGGAGTACTCTTATTTAAAAAGTTCTGGTTTGTATTTCCGTAAGAACAAATACAGACGCTCCTCTACTTACGAACTTTCACAGGTACGAACAACCGTGACTGTAAATTGAAACTGTATTTTACTGTATTATTATCATAATTTTATTATTATATTTAGGTTTTATATATCATTCATATTAATAAAATACTCTATAAAATACAGTACAGTATTAGTATTGTGTTTTAGTATGAAAAAACATAAATAATACTGTACGTATTGACTGTATATCAAGTTGGACTTTCGAACATCTCGATATGAACAGCCGTTCAGAAAGTAACTCATTCGTACATAGAAGAGCATCTGTAATATTCAAGATGATAACAGCTGCATAAACATAAACTGTTTAGGACTTGTGAAATTACTTATAAAAAGTTTTATCAAAAACTGGCTGTACCATACTATATAGACACTGTACCTCAAAACTTGTGCTGGCATCATTTGGGACTCTGGTGCTGCTTCTATCAAACTTTGCCAGGTATTAGTGGAATTCGGTATCACTGTGCCAAACTCAAAAAACCATTCTTCCAACATTCGACCCTGGGAGAAAAAGTTGCATATTTTCAGTGATACACAATAAAGAGTAATTAGTAGTGTGACAAAAGACTTTGAATAGAGTTTCTGTTATCTGCATGAAAACAGGAACAGCTAGTTTTGATAGCAGGTTAAACCTATGCCATGTACATTATTTCATTATAGAATTTGAGTTTCAAAGATTAATACAAAAAGATTCAGAAATTACTGTACACTTTAACATGTCTGTGACTGAGAGATATTTAGAAGCTGAACACCATTAACAAATGATAATTAACCAATGCCAACAAATGTATACATAACTTTCTCTTGAAAAAGGTAAAAAAAAAAAAAGTTTCATGAACTTACCTTATAATATACTCGTTGTTCCAATCGAAACTTTTCCATGGCATGAACTGATGAAAAGGAAATTTCACGAGAGACAGCTTTGCATTTCAGAATCTTTCTTGGTACTCTTGCTTCATGTTCCACATCTGGACTTGTGCTGCAGGAATAAAGTACAGTGACATTAAAAATTAGTTCTTGAACAATCCTGCTCCCCACAGATGGGGTACAACAGACAGTTTGCTTTGCACAGCACAAAGTAGGCAATGGTACTAAAGGTTCCTTGCAGCATACCTTTGGTCCCTAATTGGGCTGCTTTCTACATTTTACTTTGCATCCATTCTCCCTAATACCTTCTCACCTAGCTTTCAAACTTCATTACCTCTAGATCCAATTTTAATTTTTTATTTAGAAACAAATCCTTCAGGTGAGTCCTAAGAGTACAGAAATGAGAATCTGTGGTCTTGTTTTAATAACTATAAATACAGAATAGTACAGTATTACTTTGATTGTCCAAAAACTTACATCAGACTTTCTTGCAGATATTGGAAATTTGTGGATATAAAAAACCTTACGGATGTAAAACAGCAATTTCATAACCTTTTTTTTTTTTCATTATGTCACTAAACAGTAGTGTAAAAACAAAGAATACACAGGGCAGAACTGCACAAAATAAGAACTAATCTGTGCAGTAAACCGTATATAAAATATATTAAAGAAATTTAATATTGAAAGCCTCTCTCTCTCTCTCTCTCCACAGCAATAGCAAACCTGCCTTTATGAGCTGGACTTGAAATTTTTTTTTTTTTTTTTTTAAGAACAACCCAGAGAGAGAGAGAGAAATGGTGAGCAAATGCACAGCAACTGCAGGCTGTAGTATAACTCAATGTGATGGATATGTGTACATATACATACACACACATACATACAGTATACATTCTCAGTGTGTGTGTGTCTGCAGGGCTTAAAATGTATTAAGGGAGCACAGTATTGTTACTTATTTATTATGGCATACAAAAATTTCTGAAATCTTAGCACCATCTAAATCATGCCTTAGTTACTAGAGCTTAGACTATTGTATATCATTGGTTGAAGCCTTTGGTAAAAGTGTGTTGGGCTACATTACTGATTAGCAAATTCTGTTAATCACACTCAGTTAAAGGATATTAAGTAATCATGTAATGTACATGTAATTAAATTTACATTGTAAAAGTTCAGTTCATTTGTTGATTACTTGTAAATTGCACTTTTGTAGGCACTCATAATCATCTCTCTCTCTCTCTCTCTCTCTCTCTCTCTCTCTCTCTCTCTCTCTCTCTCTCTCTCTCTCTCTCTCTCTCTCTCTCTCTCTCTCTCTGCATGATTATCTTATTACAAGTTATTATCCCTTAATAACATGTAATTTATACAATTGGGCTTATCAGTGAATATACTGCATTACTGTTTACCAAAGGTTTCAGCATAAGCTGAAGTAGATTATGATGTGTTTTGGACATTGTAAGGATTTGTAAATTTTCATATGCAATACCATATAAGTACCAGTTAATAACCCAGATAGAGAAAGAGAAAGCAAGGAAACACAAAGCAAGTGTGCACTGTAGTTCACCTTAACATGAGGCATATGTGCACCTGTACACACAAATACATGTACATATGCACATGCACACACAGACTGACGTGATGGGTAAGAAAATTTGACGCAACACATCTCATCAATTTATACCAAATAGTTCAAGCTTTTCAGTTCACTGGTATGTCAACTTCTGAAAAGCTTATTTAATATTAAAATCAGTGAACTGTAAAAAACATAAAAACAAATTATTTTTAAAGTAAATGAAGAAAAATTACAATAATCAATATGCTGTACCATCCAGATTCAACTTCTTCAACTTACTGAGGCAACTGAATGGGCACAGCACACCAACATAAACAAGGCAATCAACTTGTGAGTGCTGGTATATACCTTATTTTTGTTTTAAGAATTTTTCTATTAAAAAGTGGGGCATGTCTTCGAAGTCAGAGCTTCTTTGACGCCAGGAAACATATTAATTTCTTATATATAATGTAAAATTTTGTTTTATTTTCAGATTTAAGTACTCATAAATTCATTGTCACCATTAGAGTTATCCATCGGAGGTAGGGAAGAAGGAGGGGATTTGAGTAGCAAAGAGCTTAATGTACACACAAACAAACAGCCAATGAAGAAACAAAACTTCTGTGACGTAGTCATGACACATCTCTATCAGCCACTCAAAGGCAATAAACAAAATGACGTATGACATCGTTACCTCTGAGCCAGTAACAGTTGCAGAAGCTCCCAAGTGCAAGATAGCTCTCCCAGCCATAAAACTTCTATGACTTTACTGTACTGTAGTCATGAAACATCTCTATCAGCCACTCAAAAGATGATTTAAAAAAATGACGTTTTGTATGTTGTTGCTTTTGAGCCAATAAATCTCGAGAGCTTCCAAGCAGACAAGGGCCCTCCCAGCCCTTCCCACTTAATGCCCCCTTTCCCAAATGATATTATCCTGATCTATCCCCTACAATAACCCTTTCTCAAGTGTGCTATATGAACTGTTAACAGCATTATAACTGTAGTTTTCCACCCACAGAGCACTGCAAACCAAACTGAAGGGTTGTGATTCATTTTTATTTATTGTGTATATATATCTACATATATATATATATTGGGGGCTGCACTTGCACGTGTATAATACTTAACAATCTTCGTGAAGACACTTAAAACTATTTCCACCTATTCTTCACTCAAACAGAAATGCTACAGACTACAAATATATAAATTGTCTTGCACAGCCCAGATATATCCACAGTTGTTGTACATTGCACTTCTAAGCTGTGATCAAAAGAAACCAATGAAAGCCAAGTGTTAGTTGTTTGAATACTTTTTTTTTTTTCCTTGAAGCCTTGTGATGTTGATAGCCTGGATCTGGACAGCAACCTGCTTTTCTTTGAATGCTAACATTCTCCTAATTATTATTATTATGTATCTATTATTATTATTGTTATTATTTATGATTATTATTAGACAGGAACTTTATAACAATGAGAGATTAAAAACTACAAGTGAAATGTGGAGAAATAGTTCAAGGCTAATTTCACTATAATTAGATAAACTATTGATTACCATTTGCATCAATACTGCACCTGTATATCATGAACTTTCCAATAACCTCATCACATGATGAAAGAATTGATTTTGTTGAGCCATGAATTTCCTGGCATGCTATTCTGACTTCACAGAATTGATTCCAGTATTGGATGACACGGTATACTTTGATACCAGCATTTTAACTGATTAGACATTCCTTGGGATATCTGAATTATGATGCAAATGAAATCTTGGTAGACTGATTCTATATTTTATTATATGGCACACACAATTTTTTCAATTCAAGGAATGGAGGTTGGGGGCCTTGGTATGTGGTGGGCAGTAAAAGAACAAGCAAATGAAAAAGAACCTATGATACTGTAGAGATATTACAAGAAACAGAAAGGGAAATAGGCACAACATATAACTGGAATGTGGCAAGGACCTTCAACAGATCAATAAATTCAAAAATATGTGAAGGAAGCGAAAAGCAAGTAACAATAAAAATAAAAATGTAGCAAAAATCATTTCACAAATATTGGAGGCCAAAAACAATAAAAAGTAGAAGGCTGTGTGGTGAAAAACACAGTATGAGGTTTTCTTATTCTTCCATACAAACAAAAAAAGGGCACCAAAAATATTACAAAACAACAATATGGAAATAAAAAAAAAAGCCAGTACAGTACCTAGAAAAGATTCATAATCAAGAAAGAGGTGGAAGCCTTGATAATAACAGAGGGTGAAGCTAATTCAGCCCTAAAGCAAAATAACTTCCAATTGTGAAGGTGAAAAAATCAAGCATACTTTTGAAGATTGCTAAAGTAAGGCATATAAGGAATTTGTGTGGTGGTAAATATTTCATTGTTATAATAAAAACAGGTTTACCAGAGCCTGAAGAGAAAATTTCTCAAAATATAGTTTGATTACAATAAGTTACATTCATGTATTTATCAGTAGACAATTAAACAATAAGTTACATTCATGTATTTATCAGTAGACAATTAACACTAAAAACTATTTCACTCTAAATGTTACTAACTCTAGTATAAGCTTAACACTAAAATGACATTTTTATTCTAAAATAATGTTTAACACATACTTACCTGTTAGTTACTAGCAGCGCCAGTCCGAATATCGGGTGATCGCCTCTACCTGCCCTCTGTCGGGTACTAGGAACTATTCCAACATGCTTCAGAATAATTTGCCTACCTGTCCCCGTGGGGAGGAGTGGACATGTTATGTAACTAAAGGTAAGTATGTGTTAAACATTATTTTAGAATAAAAATGTCATTTTAACACATACAACTTACCTGTTAGTTACATATTGATTCACCTTTAGGAGGTGGGGCAATGACAGCTAAAAAATTTTTGCAGGTTATTAAATGAAAATTTCTTAGTTCCTCACCTGCTAAGGTACTGATTCCACAGTTATCAGTAACCTGCTATCCTCAGAGCAATTAATGACCTGGTAAAACTTATTCAGTCACCTAGGACATGGCCGTGACAATACCACAAGTTGCCCCTGCTCAGGCGCAGCACAAACATCATGAATTACAAAAGGGGTCACCCAACACCAAAGAAAAAGTATAACCATAAAAACCAAAACCAACTGTGGGGTAAAACTAACCAACACTTACCCTCACAGACAACCATAAAACATATTTCACTTGTACATTTTTGCATGACACATGAAAGAGATGTGGAATATGTTCGACCTGCCATACAAACCTCATTCTTGATAACACTAGGTCAATGGGGGAATTTCAAAGGTAGCATTCACTCAAATTCAAAAAGAATTGTGCTCAATCAACCATTGTGTTAGGATAGCATGGATAGTCAAAGCAAAAATAGCTCTCCACCACCACTCAAAATGCTGGTACAGTAATAGATTTTTCATGAATGTGTATTCATCAAATCTGCAAAATTGCAAAAGAAACTGAAGGCAAATTTGAAACTAGTATTCCAAGAAAAAAAAGAAAAAGGATAATCAGTACTGTGACCAATCTTCATGACTTTGATAAAGAAGTAAATTGAAAGATAATTCTGAGCTATGAACAAAAGGGAGTCCCAACTTTCAAAAAAGTGTTAGCAGATATAAAACAAAATATTGGACACATTAGTACTGATACATTAATGGCTAATAGTTTTTGATAGAAAAAGATGATGTTCTCTCTTTGCAAAAAATTTATTATGCAATCTGATGATGCAAAAGGAAGGAATGTTGAATTACCAGTATATATTTAGATGAAGCAAAGGTTAAGTGTTAGCAAATGCTAGAGAGAAACAATCTCTTCTGAAGCACCAGGCTTTAAACAGCAAGCAGGAAGACGAAAACATAGTCTTGTTTTACACATAAGCTTACAGGATGATTTTATGCCAAATGCAAAATCACATTTCAAGCAAAAATTAAACGTGATTATCAGAACATTTACCACACGATATTTGAAAAATGGTTTCACACATTTCAGCTGTTATAGTTATGGATCATGCCTCCTGTCTTTCAGTTAAAATAGACATTCCATCAACATCTGCATAAAAAGGCAACAATTACAGAAAGACTCATTAAAAATGGGAAAAGTCCTGGGGATCATTTTTTGAAAAGCACAATACCTGTACAATGCTACAAATGGTGATATTATGCTCACACATTATTCATAATAGATGTATGATGGGGAAAGTTGCATGAGAGTATAGACATGAGTTATTAATCTTCTTGCTTACCTATGTCAGTATAACCCATAATGGAACAACTCTGGGGATAAGTAAAGGGAAAATAATTTTAAGACTTGATGGAACCTCTAAATGAATTATTGGAAGTATACCCTTATAAAAGACAACGGTTTCTTTTATCATCAGAACAATTCAATGACTCGTTTTAAGTGAAATTGATTCCTTTGATTAAGACCCTTGTACAGTGGTTTAGGAAAGCTCTGGCACACTTTTCAGTGACTTTCAGACAAGAGTTTAAAAATAGTAATTGGCAACTTTCACAAGGCCATCCCTCACGTGATATAATATCACTCTGACTGTCACCAGGTCATATGCAGCCTGTTACAATAAAAAGTAGACCCATACAGGAAATAATGATTGCACTGGTTTTTTTATCATCAAATTTCTTTCTGATGTTTTCTCTTTTGTTCTTATTGGGTTTAGCAGATGTTATTACTGTATATAACAAAGAGAGATAGAGAGAGAGAGGGCTTGATGGTGTGCAAGCTGAGCTGCTCGCTTCTCTAAAATAAATGCGCATTCTTTACTATAACTATTTGTATTTGTTTGCTCAGCATTGCTGCGACTAACTATGACACTGTCCTTCAAGATATTATGTAAATGATATATTGGACATACAGTCGACCCCCAATGTTCGTGGGGGATAGAGACCATAACCACCAGCAAATAGCTAAAATCCGTGAATATACTTGACACCCGCTCTAAAAATGCTTATAACTGCCTATTTTAATAATTTAAACACCAAATATACCTTAAAGTATATCGTCCTAAAACACTTTACAGTAATGTTTTAATATTTTCAAATCACTTTAATATACAGTAATTTTAATATTTCAATACCACTTTAAATATCATTTCAATATTTCTGAAAGGCGTAGCTGTAGGCACTGTAACAGCTGTAGGCACTGTAACAAGGTGAGAAAAACAGTTTAGGGAGCTGTACCACCGGGAGGGTTACTATAAGGAGGTCCCTCCTATAAGAGTTCACTATAAGGAGGGGAAGAAACCGGTTTATTACCAGTGCAAAGCTTACAAATCTGTTTCTTTCCCCAGGCTTACATAAGTCTCTCTGAGTTAAGAAGTATTTAAATATGCATTAAAAAAAAAATACACTTTATTGATATTTTGTTGCATTTACATTTTAATATTAACATTTGAAAATTAGTAAATAATTTTTTTATAAAAAAATTTATTTAGTCACAAAAATAACAGGAAAATACAGTAATTACTGAATATTGCTATCCAAAAAAATCTGAGACTAGGCAAATTTTCCTTGAATAATTTGGAGATACATTCCACAGAAAAAATCTGTGAACATGTGAAGCTGCAAATCCTGAACCACGAATAGTCAGGGGTCAACTGTAATATGAATAAATACATTTATCCGTACTCAACAATAGTTTTACAATCTATTCAACATTTTTCACATAGACCTATATGTTTGTTATAAGAAATAAATGTAAATAAATAAGTACAGTAGATCAATAAGCAAATGAATGCAGTGCATAATCAAACCATTACTACATAAAACTACAAATACAGAATTTAAAGATGAAAAAAAATAGCATAAATCCTAGGCCTACTCCCTTTCTCTGTATACTATACAAAAGTACGTATTCATACTGTATAATAATTTACATATAACATCTGCGTGAAGTATAGATGAGTCATTATCACGGGAAAGACATACTAGAATAAAACAAAATATCTCTAAAATATGCACTGAATATAAAAGCTCTATAATAAAATAAAGCCTTGATTCATATAATAGGCTTATGTACTGATACAAATATCCAATTCTGATATATCTATAGTGATATAAAGATCAAATCCTTATTGTAGACCTATAATGGTAGAGTGTCATTTTTGTAATAGGCCTATACTGAGAAGTACTGTATACTGTAAAGTTCTATTTTTTATAAATGATCTATAATAACATGAATGCCCAATTCTTATGATGGATGTTATGACAATAAAGCCTTTTTCTTTCTTATGAAATGAAGTAATATGACTGATATAAGACTCACAATTAAACAAGCTGAAATTCTTCTTGAGTGACCTTTCCACTTGGACCGTTAGTCCTGCCCTTTTAAAAATTCTACATAATAGCTTTTTTTATTTCAACTTTTACCCACATCACCTTATCTTCATGTAATCTAAATAAAGCTTGCTGTGTTTTCCTGTGATGCCAACAGTGAAGGTCCATCTCACTAAAGTTGAGCCTAGTGATTTGTGTTAAATGGTTTGTTTTCCTGCCCTCACAACAAGTGACGTTATGACAAACTGTCACTCCAATAAGGAGAAATAATATATATATATATATATATATATATATATATATATATATATATATATATATATATATATATATATATATATATATATATATATATATATATATATATATTATATTATATATATATATATATATATATTTTTTTATTTAGATTGATATTTTTTTGGGTGGGTATTTTTAACATCGACATTAATTATTCGAGTTTTAAACATAAATATTTGAATGTATGTAATAGTAAAAGTAAGTACTCAGTTATTGGGATTTTGAAGATCAACAAGTTCTGTACTTCAGTGCTCCAATTTCACCAAACAATAATTTTTGATTTCAAAATGTTTTGTTAAATTTGTTCATTCACGTTATCTTTCTGCAAAATTTCTACATAAAATATTGTTTGCATGCATATTAATCTTATTCTGACTGTAAAGTTTGGTTTCTGTGTGATTTTCAAAAGAAAAATATATCTTTTGGTGAGCAAAATTCACTGAAAAGTGTGCCAGAACTTTCCAGAGCAACTATACAAATAATCTTTTCTGCACATCTATTTATAGAAATAAAAATATAATGTGCGTGCATGCAGCACATGTTTTAATTCAAGAATCAGCCAAACTGAATGTATGTATATATACAATAAAAAGAATATATATCTTCTGTAAAAAATTACTGTACACTAAATCCATGTCATTTGTGAATACACAAACTTCAGATAAACATGTGCAGTACATTAAGGATGATTTTTTTCACTCTACATGTTGAACAGTAAATTACAATCCTGTCATGGAATTGAAAAATACAATCCTGCTAATGAGAAATAACTTGCTAAATAGGAAATAAATATTTAAACTACTTAACTAAACTGTTCCTGAAAATACAAGCATAAAACTTGTGAATGCTTGTTTGTGCATTCAACACATTATCATTCTCAAAAGGAATGAAATGAAAGACAAAATTAATGGTTTACGGGAGATTTACAAGAATAAATGTATCTGACAAAACTGCTTGTTAGATGAGATCAAAATCTTTGTACATGGAAAATTCTGTCCCCCCTTTGGCTTCAGGAATGAGTTTTAGCACTCATCACTGCCTAAAAATGAAATGCATTAAAAATATAAAGGTTAATCAATCAATTAGCCATTGAAACCAACAGTACAGTGCCTGTAACATGTATAATGGGCAGTAAAACCTTAAAGTCACTAACAAAATATAAAAAAAGCACAAAGCAAAGGGGCACACACATCATCAAAGAGAAGGAAAGGTGATTCAAAAAGAAATGAAAAGAAGCACCAAGGAGTATATAGGAGCACCAAGCTGTAGCTAACTTTAAATCTTTTATAAGATTTGTTAAGAAATTGGTTTTAATATACTGTAATGACTCATCTTAGTTTCCTTGATGCCGTACTTTTGAGTGCTGAAACAAAAATTTATGCTTACAGTAGTAAATTGTAATGCTGCACTTACAAATCATCAGTTCCTTGCCACAAAATCTTGCCACTGTCTGCATCTCGAAGGTTCATCCAATTACTATGTAATAAGTTAAGGGTAAAAAATACTGGCAACTTTACACCAATTACTACATTAAAATTGTTGTACAGTATTAGCAAAAGTTAACTTTCAAGTGAGGAAGCCTCAGTGGAGAAGCAGCTAATCTGTTACATACTTATATTGTTCTACTGTAACTACATCTAAGCTCTTAGTTAAGCAGAGAGATTCTTAAGTCTTAGCCTATTTAAAGGTAGTCCAACAACTTGGGTTGTTTCACTGATGGTTTTGAAACTGGCAACATTTAATGTGCCCTTACTAATGAACTTTATTTTTCTAGGCTTTGAACTAGTTGAAGGATCATAATTACCTCATTATGAGCTCCTTAACCCAAAGGGGTTAAGTGCACATATACTTAACTCCTTTGGGTTAATGAGGTAATTATGATCCTTCAACTAGTTCAAAGCCTAGAAAAATAAAGTTCATTAGTAAGGGCACATTATATGTTGCCAGTTTCAAAACCATCAGTAAGATGATGATTACCAAAGCGCATTATTTCTCCTTGCTTGCAGAATAGTGAGAAATTCTAACTCGACAAGCTAACCAGCCTATGCCTGAAAAAATTAAAACAGGTAATGAAAAGCCCATTTAAGATGGCAAAAATTTTCATTCCAAATACAGTAGATTACACTCACTCTCAAACTAGTAATTACAGTATGCTGCACAAATAAAATAAATTGCATGTGCCCAAATATAGGAGGCAAATTTAGCTCTATATACTCCTTAAATTCCGATGTGTATAGAAAACAAAATTCTTGTCTTAATTTGATCTTGCCTCATTCAAACTATAAACTTAGCGACTTCCTTAAATAAATTTGGCACAATAATGGTGCACAGGTATTTAAGCCTTTTCTGCCCAACCCAGGCAAAGACATGGTGTGGTTTTTCTCAATACCAAAATCAAAATTTCACATTTCAGCATGGTTCCCTTGAAACCAATTTTCAAAACATCACACTCCATTTCCAATTTTGGTACAATGTGGTACACAAGTGACATCATTACTCTCATGTTCTACTGTGAAAAAAATATGTGTAGAAATCATATCTATAATGGGGGACAATATAATGTCCTACTCATATTCTAATAGTGCTTTTCACACGTGTCTTCTTGTCTTTTATGCACTACAAAGAAATACCTGGTTGTTAGTGGACATTGTTTTTGAAACTGAAGAATATGGATTATACCTGAAAGACTGTAACAGCGCTATAGGCGCATTAGTTCAGCCCCAGACCATCTAGCATGGCTATGCATATGCACTGGAAAATATTAACCTTCCAATTTCCAAGCTCAAGACATGGAGCATGTTTATGGATAAGTTTCTGGAGGAAAGGAAGGGGTGTAGCTAAGCTCTGGCTAGGGCACAATGAGGTAGCCTAATCTAAGTGAAATTAGGAGAATACAAGGTTCCTGTTGGGTCAACGTTCCCCAGTCAGGGTAGAACACTGTATTCTAAGCAAAATTACACTAGGTTAGGTCAGCATGTATCTGTTGTCACTGGCCTTTCAATATTTTTTAATGTTTCCTTTAGTGATGGCATCTTACATGTAAAGCACAGACAGTACTTCTGAAAATGTGTGATAATTTCCCAACATGATGCAATTATATACTAATGATGAACAACTGAGATTAGTGTGTTTTATTTTATCCATCTCCACCGAGCTGGGTGCCATGCTGAGCAATATTGCATGTGTGCAAACATTTCACATTTTATGCTCCAGCCATCAAAAAATGCAAAGCAATTTTAGTCAATAAGGAGACCTTAAATGAAAATGTTATATCTAACCGATGTCTTCTAGACATCAATACAGACTCCAAACATCACACAGTACAGTACTTCAGTTCTCACCATCCACAGTGTGAAAAAATAAATAAAATTGTGATTCTCACTGACTACAACAAACATCAGTTTTATGGAAACAAACATCTGCAACTGCGAACAACCACACATCTCCCCAAAAGATTTTTGCTGCTCTCCTTTGTGTTCGATCCATATGGGAAGGGGGGGCACTCTTTCCAATGGCCTTGCAAGGAGTACTGTATAAAGTAGTACTATATTAGTTTCTTTATACCTTTCCTTTGGCATTGGCTGCATTACTTTGTCCCACTGGTTTCTCATCTGTTTCCCTTAGTCACATCTTACCTGTCCAACTCCTTTGAAAATGTTGAAAATTTCACCTCTTGTTTAAACATATTCTTCAAGTGTGCATCATATATGAATCCAGAAATGTGACTAAATGGTCATACTGAATTATATCAATTTTACAATGGTGATATTATAATGTATATTATTCAAGTGATGTTGTTACACTTGTATACTACAAAATGATCTAGCACAGGGTTGCTCTGGAGTTAGGCTATGGGGAGGGGGGGTGGGACTAGAATACAATATCTGTGGTGATCTTATATAAACCAAGAGTGCTGGGTAGGGTACCAGACTTTCAGGTTAGGATATATATAATATCCTAGATGGTGTTACAATGGTTGGGGGGGTATAGAATTTAGGCCAGAGACCAAGGGCTGGGCTGTCATGTATGTCACAACACTGGTGACGAGGATGGGATTTGAACCCATGCAGGGATGAGGAGGAGGATTAGGAATAAGTTAGATCTTATGTATCCTAGCTTGCAGAGTCAGTTAGAACAGAAAGGTTATGATCAAGTAAAAAAACTACCTGAGGTAAGACATTTCCCTCCTTCAAGTTGCATTATGGTAAGATCATACCATACACCAGAAAAATGGGCACAAGGAGAAGCTGTCAGAAAGATATGAAATTTATATTATGTTAATGTCAGTGGGAAGATTGTAAAACATAATTTTGACCAGTTGCAGTCATTCAGTAGAAAAAATACAGAAGTACAAGTTTCAAATACCTCAGACTTAATTCAGTCAGAAGTGCAAACTGCTCACCAAGACGTTGAACCACCAACTGTAAATACAGAAGAAAATCTTGCACAAGCTCAGAACACACCTATAACACTCCCTAACAGAATGAGTAGAGAAAAACCTCCTGAAAGATTAGATCTGTAAGCGCTGAGAAACAGTTGTGTTTCTTAGTCACAGGTAAAGGGGGGAGGAGACTGTCACGTATGTCATAACAAGGACCCCTGAGGTCATTCAGCACTGAAACAGTAATTGACAGTAAAAAGTTTGAAAGGTGTAACAGGAGGAAAACCTTGCAGTTGCACTATGAAATAATTGTATGCGGTGCATTGACGGCACTACCCCCGTATGAGAAAATCTCACATTTATGTAGGAATCTCCTAAATTCCATTCTGGAAAAGTCTGAATTAAGTTCCAATTACTTTGAGTGTTTTGAACATCCTATGTGAACAATGATCATCCACCAAGTTACTAGTTTACTATGGCCCAATAAAATGGGCTCCCAAAAGAAAACTGCAACCAATGAAATTTGCCAAAAGACCGGGCTTGGCAACGTCACCTTTATTGACACACATTTAGGCATGAGACTGCTTCTGAGACAACATACCTAACCTAAGGCTGCACCCACTTCAGGGGCCACCCAGAGTATACATCATTTGAATAGGGCCTCAGCTACTGGAGTTGATACATTTATGAACTGGTCTCCCCGTGCAGTAATAACGTACGCAAATAAAAGGCGAGTGTTGTTAAGGATACAAGGATTGTGCCACAATGCTTACGTTGACTTAATGTAGGCTATGTCAAACCTAGCCCGTTATAAAGTATTCAAGATGAAATGTAACCAAACCCATGCTGATAATATTCAGGCCGAACAACTTATTTAATGTGACCTACTTTGCATTCACATAAATGCTTGGACAAAGCCATTTTGAAGGGTCAAGATCATAATGTCGCGACCTTATTATCTAATTTATGACGATCCAAATCATCAACTGTTATGTTTACTTGGTTTCCCTTGGCAACCACCAAAGACCACCAACAGCAATTCGTTCATTAACACACTCTTATTTTCAACAAATGCCTCAAAGGATACATCTTGAAACCCTGCAGGATATCTTCCGATCTCGACGGCATGGCTAGACGAGGAAATAATGTCTGTTTTGAACAGAGAAAGGATCCCAAACCCTCTCACAACAAAGCGAGTTTACACGTCAGCCTCAAATTCCCGACTACTGACTGACAGTGACTCCCTCCCGGTCCTCCGTCGCCTGTCGGGCAGCTTGGGCCTAGGTCGGGCTCCGTCTCTTCCGGGGATGGGGGGACCCCACCACCTCGTTGGGATGGGAACACTTCACTTCCACCGCTCCCTACATAACCATATAAACAGAACTTGGTTTTATATTAATTTCATGTGCGCTGACCAAAGAGTGTTAGGCAATTTATGCTGATCTTTGAAAATCCTGCACAAACACTTCGACCACAAAAGCTTAACAGTTCGCTGAAACCTAATAGTTGTTCCTCCAAAGTCTACATTTTATTCGCACGTAATTTGATCGATCTGATTAAAGTACTCGTTCGTGATGTGTGTCAAGGTTCCACTCTTCCAGCTGTTTAATGAATATTTTTATTACAAATTTAAAGCTCCATTTGTTATGTTTCCCGAATGCTTTAGTGTGGGTTTAGACGGGGAAAAGGGAGCGTGAATCAAGTGTTTGTTGTGAACCATTTTCTTGAGAAGTTTTAAAGCAAAAGTAAAAAGTTGTATGTAGCTTACATTGACGTAAAAGAAGCTAATTATAAAACTTATAAAGAATCATTGTATAGAAGGTAAGTTGCTGAGATTGAGAAAAGTTTTTATGATATAGGTGAGAGTGGCTGGTTCAGTGCAAAAAATTAGCTAAGTAAAGTTGTGTTGTCTTTGTGGTTGTTTGATAGCTTTATGGATAGAATGTTGCAAGAAATCAGAGAAAGCACAACAGATGTAGGAATGGCTGATGGAGAAAAACAGTAGGCTTACTGACTGGTGATAATGAAGATAAACTAATGAGATAAGTGTAAGAATTTGACAGTTTTGCAAGTACGCTTGAGCATGAGACAGATAATGATAGCAATAGTGACCTAGGAAGAAGGAGCAGTGAATGTTAGCATAGACGATGAGAGACGTAAAGCAGTAGATTCCTAAAGTATTGGGAAGTTAATATTTTGGATGATGGTAGGATAAGAGAAAAAGCAAGTCACAAAGTAGATGAAGCAAGAAAGGCAGCAGTGTGCGTGCATAGGACTGGAGGGAATCTGGGAGTACCTATGGAAGTCAATGTTGGATTGTATGAAAGGATTGTAAAATCCACTCTCCTGCATGGAAATGGAGTGGCAATGCTAAATGAAAACAGGGAAAGTAGGTGAAATTTGTAGAGATGACTGCTGGTACAAAATAATTATAAGGATTGTGAAGTCAAAGAAGACAGAACTGGGTACTAATTGATTTACCTGGGCATAAGGTACACAGCAGCATGCGGACGGAAACGTGGTGCTCGAACCCAGGTCTCCGTGAACCGCACCTGAGTGAGAGCAATTTGTGTTTGTTAACAGTTAATCAAATAACAATAACAAGAGACATAATGTACATACAGTGATAAAATATATATTGGCGAAAAGGCCAGGAAATTCTTCATAAAAATATATACATGAGATTCTTGCTGCGTTGATAGATGCGATACATGATCGTAATTAATGGGTAACGAAGACGTCTTTACAAGTAACCCCCCCACAAGACAATTATTATAAAATAATGATTGGAAGATCTGTTGAATGTTAATCACGGTATCTTCTTGGGGGCAGGAGCCAACCCCGAATTCTTGATATCTGCGGTTGTGGGGCGGTTTCGACTGCCGAGTTCTGGGCGGATGACATCCTTAGTGCAGCCCTTGTGATGTCCTCGGCCTCGTTTCGGGATGCCGATCTTGTAAAGTCCCTGCTCAACGCGTTCTCTGTGGAGAACATCCCATTTTCTGCGGTGCCTTTCCACGACTTAAGGTCGAGCGAAATATATATTTATCATCACAATTGTAAACCGTGTATATGTTGTCTTTTAAGCAATCATGTATTATGTACAAGTAACAAGTTATTTATTTCATATGACAGGCCTTGTTTATCACTTTGTTCTCTGTATGAACCTGTCCTGTTTTTTAAGGAACTAGTTTGACCTCAGGTCACCTGTAAATCTCTGTACCAGCGGTCTCTGCGAACTACGCAAACGTCCGCATCTCGCTTTATAAGCAGCTAATTTTCATCAATAAATCAGCAATACTTGTCTCCCTACTCATTATTTCGCACCTCTCTCACAATTTCTTCATCCGAGGTCTTGTTTTGTGGAGGAATTCTGGGACGTCTACCGGTTTCCACCCGGGTTCTGCTGTCCATTAGGAAGGCTGGCTTTAACCTGTCAATAGATATTCAGTCTCCCCTCCCATGGATGTTGACGAGGTAGGCCTTAGATGTTCTACTGACGACTCGGTATGGTCTTCTGTATAGTCTGGTCAAGGGTGGGAGGTGGGCGTCGTTCATAATGAAGACGTGTGTACAGGTTTTCAGGCCTTCTGGGCTGAAATTGTGGGTCCTGTCTGCAAAAGTCTTGCGGCAAGGCGCGAACTTCTTTGCAATTTCTCTTACCCTTGGAAGGGGTGTACCCAGGTCGTCCGGCTCTGTGGGGAAGAATTCTCCAGGTACGGCCAATACTTCGCCGTAGACTTTTTCTGCAGGAGATTCCTTGCCGTTTGCCCTTGGTGTGGTGCAGAGACCCGGCAGGACCCAGGGCAGCTGAGCCTTCCAATTCTCGTCAGTACAACGAGCCATCAGAGCTGCTTTCAATGAACGGTGGGTCCTTTCCACCATACCGTTGGCCGCAGGGTTGTACGCTGTCGTACTGTGAAGTGTTGTCCCCATTAGGCGTGCCAGGGAGACCCAGAGTTCCGACAAGAATGCCGGGCCCCTGTCTGTAGTTAAATCGTCTGGCACACCAAAATGGCTTATCCAACTTGATAGTATGGCTTCTGCACAGGTGCTTGTTGATGCTTCTACCATTGGGGTTGCTTCCGGCCATCTTGTGGAACGGTCTATGACTGTCAGAGGTATCTGGTGTCCCCTGGTTGCGGCAGAGCTCCTATGACATCTACGTGGATGTGCCCGAAATGCCATCATGGTTGAGGGAAGTCTCTGATGCCTGATTCCGTGTGCCTTGTGATCTTACTTGTTTGGCACGGTATGCAGTTCTTCGCCCATTCTCGTTCATCCTTCCTGATCCCGTGCCACACAAATTTCTCTGTCATCTGGCGCATTGTTGTTCATCCTGATGGATGGGACAACCCGTGGATGATGTCGAACGCCTGCTTTCTTCATGACACGGGTATCAGGGGGCGTGGGTGGCCTGTGCTGGTGTCACAGAGAAGTGTCGATCCGGATTCACCTATTGGCGCGCCTTCCCACTTCAGTGTGGTAATTGCCGTGCGGTAAGCTGCTGTTCCCAGGTCTGCGGCCTGTTCCTTCACCAGGTCTTTGTAGTCTATGCCCAGGTGGACTGAATTTATTTCAGTCCTTGATAGGGCATTGGGTATCGGGTTCGCCTTGCCCGGGATGTAACTGATGGTGCATCCGAATTCGGAGATAGCAGCCAGGTGACGTTGCTGTCTTGCCAACCATGCGTCTCCCCCCCTTCATAAATGCATGTACCAACGGCTTGTGGTCTGTCAGGATGGTGAATGGGCTGCCGTCCAGGAGGTGTGTGAAGTGCTGCACAGCTTGGTAGATTGCCAGCAGTTCCCTGTCGAATGCACTGTAGCGGGTCTCCGGCGGCTTTAACTTGCGGCTAAAAAACGCAAGCAGGCAAAGGGCAACCGTCTACTATATGCTCCAGCACGGCTTGTAAGGTGTCAAAGAAACGAGCAGGTAAAAGTTACTGCTACTTTATTACAGATCCAGGCAGTTTATATAGTGGCCGACTGACGCCGGCCCGCGAGAGACAATGGAATTGACTGTGACCTGAGGTCGAAACAATAAACAATAATATGCAGTGAACGAGTACAAATTACAATACAAAACATACAGAACTACAATATGGATACAGTCTTGATGCCTGTGAATGAAGAAACATGTGATACACAATGTGTGACATTTGTATAAATACGCATAAAGTAAAAATGATTAAAAATGCGTGACCTGGCACGTTTTAGGCGTGACTAATTGAGTTTGAAGAAAATGGGAAGTCACCAAAGAAAACATGCTCAGCGGAGACTTAATTAATGGCGCTGCCGAAACACTACGCTGGCGCCGATGTGGTGACTTTACAAATAATCCCCCCCCCCAAGACAAGGGACGCGTCTGACTAATCCCTGTATCTGCTGGGACGCTGAAGGGTGCCGCGGCTCCTTGAAGATAACGGAGGGGCCTCCCGCCTGTGAGGCTGCTGGTTGGGCGGCCCCTTCCTGGGGCGGCTGCACCTGCTGGGGTGAGGGCGTGCTGGAGTGCGGTTGGGCGGAAGGGGTGCTGCGTCGCTGTCGGGACTCTCCGACAGAATGGCGGGCTTTAAGCGGTCTATTGAAACCCAGTCGTCCTTGCCAGGGAGTGCCAGCTGGAACGCCTTGCTGTTTCGTTCCAGCACACGGAAGGGTCCCCTGTAGGGCTTGGTTAGTGGTGGACGGACAGCGTCGACTCTGACGAAGACGTGGGTGGCGGATGACAGCTGTGGCGGCTTGAAGGTGGTTGCTTTGTCGATGTATGAGTGCCTGCAAGGGGCGAACTTGCCGGCCACGTCGCAGAGCCTCTGCAGTGATGGGGAGTGGCGTTCATCCGTCACGAGCTCTCCCGGCACCACGAGGGGTTCCCCATAGGTTTGTTCGGCTGCAGATGGGGTCCCGTCGGCTCTGGGGGCGGTTCTCAACCCGAGGAGGACCCACGGCAGCTGATGTTTCCAGTCCTCGGCGGTGCAGCGGGCCATGAGGGATGACTTTAGGGACCTGTGGAACCGTTCGACCAGGCCGTTGGCCGCTGGGTTGTATGCTGTGGTGGTGTGGTGCGTGGTTCCCAGCAGTTGAGCCAGGGCAGACCACAACTCGGAGAGGAAGGTGGGGCCCCTGTCGGTTGTGATGTGGTCCGGGACGCCGAAGCAGCTAACCCAACTGGAGAGCAGGGCCTCGGCGCACGCGCTGGCGTTGGCTTCTTGCATGGGTGTGGCTTCGGGCCACCTCGTCGAACGGTCTACCACCGTCAGGAGGTATCTGGATCCGCCTGATGGGGGAAGGGGCCCGACGACGTCGATGTGGATGTGGCCGAAGCGGCGCCCTGGCTGTGGGAACTCGCCTACCCCCAACTGCGTGTGACAACCCACCTTACTGGTCTGGCACTGCATGGTACTGTTTTGCCCAGGCCGTGGCGTCCTTTGCACCCCGTGCCAGACGAACTTTTGAAAGCAGTTTGGCCGTGGTCCTGCCGGAGGGGGTGAGAGGCCATGAATTATGTCGAATACCTGGCGGCGGCGTGAGGCTGGAACCAAAGGGCGGGCTGACCTGTGCTGATGTCGCAGAGCAGGCTGGGGCCTTCGGGGGCGAGGGTCACCCCGCCACTTGAGGGACGTGATGGCGGTGCGGTACGCAGGGGTTTCTGGGTCAGCGGCCTGTTCTCTGGCAAGGTCCTGGTAATCTACACCAAGCTGCACTGCGTTCAACTCGACTCTGGAGAGGGCGTCTGCTACAGGATTTTTCTTGCCGGGAGGTACCTGTCAGAACAGGTAAATTCGGCTATGGCTGAGAGGTGGCACTGCTGTCTGAAGACCATGTGTCCCCTGCTTCGTGAAGGCGTGAACCAGTGGCTGATGGTCTGTGAAGATTGTGAAGGGCGTCCCTCCAGGAGGAACTTGAAGTGCCGAACTGCGCGGTACATCGCGCAGAGTTCCCTGTCGAAGGTGCTGTAGCGGGTCTCTGCGGGATTGAACTTCTTGCTGAAGAAGGCGATGGGCTGGGGGGTGCCATTGATGATTTGCTCCAGAACAGCACCGCAGGCGACGTTACTGGCGTCTATCATCAGCTGGAGGGGTGCCTTGGGATCCTGGTGTGCCAAGGCAGTTGCCTTGGCGAGGGCGGCCTTCATCAGGGAAAAGGCCTGCTGCTGGCTGGGTCCCCAAGACAGGGACTTGGTTGGCCTTTAGGACTTCCGTCAGGGGGCCGTGGTGTGCGCGATCCCGGGATGAACCGCCTGTAGAAGTTTACCATCCCAAGGAACTCCTGGATGGCCTTGATGGAGGTGGGTGTCGGGAACCTGGCTACAGCTGCTACTTTCGATGTAAGAGGGCGGATGCCTGTCGGAGACACCTCGTGACCCAGGAATTCTGCTTTCTGGACGCCGAAGGTACACTTGTCAAAGCGGACGACGAGGCCGTTCTCTTGGAGGCGCTGGAGGACTGCCCTGATGTGTCTCTGGTGTTCGCTGTGAGACCTGGAAAATATGAGAATGTCGTCGACGTAGCAGACGCAGAACTTTAGGTCCCCCAGGATGCTGTCCATGAGCCGCTGGAAGGTGGCCCCAGCGTTCCGCTAGTGACGCTGGTGGGGTACGCTGACGAGAGTCAGCACGCTCAAACGCTGGTTACAGCGCCGTGTTTAGGCCGCTAAGAGTGTTTTGGAGAAATCCTGGAGCCAAGACTAAGTCGCCGTGTCGGTCTGCTAATGGCTCCGGGATACTCCGGGGGTCACCACTGTAAGGTGTCAAAGAAACGAGCAGGTAAAAGTTACTGCTACTTTATTACAGATCCAGGCAGTTTATATAGCGGCCGACTGACGCCGGCCCGCGAGAGACAATGGAATTGACTGTGACCTGAGGTCGAAACAATAAACAATAATATGCAGTGAACGAGTACAAATTACAATACAAAACATACTGAACTACAATATGGATACAGTCTTGATGCCTGTGAATGAAGAAACATGTGATACACAATGTGTGACATTTGTATAAATACGCATAAAGTAAAAATGATTAAAAATGCGTGACCTGGCACATTTTAGGCGTGACTAATTGAGTTTGAAGAAAATGGGAAGTCACCAAAGAAAACATGCTCAGCGGAGACTTAATTAATGGCGCCGCCGAAACACTACGCTGGCGCCGATGTGGTGACTTTACAGGCTCAGCAAGCGGTGTTGCTGGCATCGGTGGTAAGTCTCAGGGGGGCAGTGGGGTCTTGATATGTTAAGGTGGTGGCTTTGGCGAGGGCTGCCTTCGTCTGTTCAAATGCCTTTGCTGCGGGACTTCCCAAGTCAGTGCTTTTGGCTTCCCCTTCAGCACTCCGGTTAGGGGATACTTGATGCAGGCGATGTCCGGCATGAATTGTCGGTAGTAGTTGACCATGCTGAGGAACTTCTGCTGCAGGGACTTGATTGTTTTTGATGTTGGAAAATCCTTCACTGCATCCACCTTGGAGGCCATGGGGCGTACACCTGTCGGAGAGACCTCATGTCCCAGGAAGTCTACCTTCTCCACTCCGAAGGTACATTTGTCGAATCTGACAAGCAATCCATTCTCCTGAAGGCATTTCAGCACAGCCCAGACGTGACCGAGGTGCTCCTCCGGGGACCTAGAGAAGATCAGGATGTCGTCCACGTAGCAGACACAGAAAGGTAGGTCCCCCAAGATGCTGCCCATCAGGTGTTGGAATGTGGCCCCGGCGTTCCTGAGGCCAAAGTGGAGTAGGAGAAGGTATATGTCCCGAACGGCGTGATGATGGCTTTCTTCGGAACGTCGTCAGGATGTACTGGCACCTGAAAATAGGACTTGAGCAAATCCAGTTTTGTGAATATCTTGGCCCCTTGCAGGGCACCCGTTAGGTCCTGCATGTTTGGCAGGGGATAGTGGTCCGGTGTTGTCACTAGGTTCAGCTGACGATGGTTCCCACAGGGCCTCCAGGAACCATCTGGTTTTTTCACTATGTGGAGGGGGGATGCCCATGGACTCGATGCCTTTTTGCAGATACCCATCCTTTCCATCTCGGCAAATGCTCGTTTAGCGTCCTGGAGTTTCTTGGGTGGCAGGCGGCGGAACTTGGCATGTGTCGGTGGGCCTGTGGTGGTGATGTGGTTATGGATGCCATGCTTGGCCTGGGTACCTGGCACCTGACACAGTTCTGGCTTGAAGACATCTGGGAATTCGTGCAGGAGGGTGCTGTAGTTGTTCGATGAGATGGAGCATACGGGGGGCATTCCTGGTCCAGCGGAGAGCGGTCGGGATGGGCAGGTTCCGGTATCCAGCAGGCATTTTCGGCCGACATCTACCAGCAGTCTGTGATGTGCAAGGAAATTGGCGCCCAGTAAGGGAAACTTGACATCCGCGATGACAAAGGGCTATTCATATTTATGGCCCAGGATGGATATTCTGCAGCTCCGAGTTCCGTAGCAGAGGCTGGGGCTTCCATTTGTGGCCACTAGTTCAGCTGCGGCACCGGACATGCAGTCACGGTCTTCCCCCGATAGTGGAAGTACCGACTGCATAGCCCCCCGTGTCTATCAGCATCCGTCGTCCCATTATGGCGCCATGGATGATGAATCCTACTGGCTGGGATTCTCTAAGGTTTGCGGCCACCGCTGCTATGGGTGGCCGCCTTATTAGTTTTTTGTGAAAGAACAGGGGGCTCTGCAATTCTTGGCATCCTTTCGGAATCTCCGATGGAAGTAAAACCAGGCTGGACTTGTCCTTGTCTTCTGCTGCTGCGGCAGTGCCTTCTTCCTGTATACCACGCTCGTGTCCCCCTCTTCGGCTTCTGTTACCAGGCTGCAGGGGTTCCGGCATGCTTGGAGGCCTTGGTGGCCTCGTGGAGTTTGTGTGCGAGGCTCACCAATTTGTCCATTGAGAGCACGTCTGCTTCCATGATTTGTGCTCTCACCTCCTGCGGAAATCGCTGCAGGAATATTTCCCGCGACAGGCTGATCTCTCTCCTCTGTCCATCTGAGTCAAAGCCTGAAAGCATCAGGAGACCCCGTAGTTCGTCCCAGGCGTCCCTGGGTGATGTGTCCCCCAGAGGCTGGTTCATCAGGTCAAGGGTGCATTGGGCTCTCTCTGGGATGGACATGGAGTATGTGTCAATGAGTTTCTTTCGTAGGTCTTCGTACTTGCCTAAGATTCATTCTAAACTTGTGGATGTTGATTTGTTTGTGGTATGTATGCAATATGTTGACAACATATGCTTATGATATATTTTACTGAAGTGCAGATGCACCCTTACACTCAGGTTAGCCTGTACTTTCTAGGTTCCCCTTCTTCGTTCATCCTAAGATTTTGAATTATGCCCACGTTTCACCCAATTATCCCACTCTACTCACTCCACGTCAACTAGTTACCCAAAACACCGATCTATCATCTCCTGACATGAATCTTACCATTCTTTAATTTTTTTCATTGCTTTGCTAACACATTGAGTAGTCAATACCACAAATATGTTCAGATCTGCATCATCTTCTCTCAAGTATTGCAACTATGGATATATCCGGTCTCATACCTTCAAGAACTTTTCAAACTACCCATTCCATCAACAAAAGACTGCATTCCATTCATATATTATTTATTCGTTAATTCATCTCACCGCAGTTACTCGTATCAAGTGATTTTTTCCCCTTAAAGTACACGCTCACACTCCAAAATATTCTCAAGATTATATATATATATATATATATATATATATATATATATATATATATATATATATATATATATATATATATATATATATATATATATATATATATATATATATATATATATATATATATATATATATATATATATATATATATATATATATATGTATGTATGTATATACATATATGTAAGGGTGTCAAATCGCCTCTCCATTCTTGTGTTTCACTCCTCATATGTACATTAATCACGTCATATATGTTACTTGTTATTATTTCAGATTCTTTATGTATCTCATTGTATGCATCATTGTAAGGCCTTTCCGCTGATATATATATCTGCCTTTTACATGTTTTGCAATGCATTATATATGCCTTCGTATGCCTGTTAACAAACACAATTTCTGTATGGACGCAGCGAGGGGCCTCAGGTTGCCCGCTACCTTTCCGTGCGCTTTCCGCATTATAAACACCTGTCGAGAATAATAAAGAATCAGTCTTTCACTTCTAACATTTCTTGAACCTCACACTGGTGACCCCGGAGTGACAGGTAGCGCGCTATGGCCCAGCCATTAACGGACTAAAAACAGCCGCAGCCTACCATCAGAGAGCCTTTAGCAGACTAATTACGGGGTCAAAGTTTGGGCCTCTGATAGCTCCCTCCCTGGTGGAAACCGTGCCATTAGCGGACTAAATATGGCGTACCCAAAAAGGGCATGTTTTCGCACTTCGTTCAGCCACTCGAACAATCAGCACCATTAACAGACTCAATACGGCGCATTTTCCCGCGTTTTAGTGTGTGAGTAGTAAAGATGTCAGAAGCTGAACTTCAATGCGAACTCGCGAGCATCGTCTGTATGACCCTCTCACCAACAAAGCCAGACGCGGTCAAACTTCCTCCGTTTTCGCAGCACAACACGGCATCATGGTTCCTGCACGCAGACGCGCACTTTTGCGTGGCACTCATCTCAGACGATGCTGTCAAATCCGACGTCACCGTGACGGCGCTCCCAGAAGAGGTGTTCAACAGAATCTCCCCCTGGCTCGACGCACAGCCGGACAAGGTCACGCATGTGGCCTTGAAGGATAAACTCATCCAAACTTACTCCATGCCCATGACCAAGAGAGCACGGCACGCACTGGACCTATTATCCCAGCCCCTCGGAGAAGCATCACCCAGGGAAGCCTGGGACAAACTACGGGGGTTGGTAACACTGCCAGGCTGTGACAAAAACGGGAGGAAGAGGAAGGTAGACTTAACGAGAGCGATCTTCCTTCGGTGCCTCACACAGGAAGTTAGGGGCCAGATAAAAGACGCAGACGCCCTCGACATGGACGCCTTAGTCGACGTCGCCCAGAAAATACACAAGGCCACCAAGGCCTCGAAACACGCTGCTGCCCTCGCAGCCACCACCTTGGCAGCCTGCAGCCTGATGGAGGAGAATGACGACAGTGAGTGAGACATCAATGCCGTTTACAGGAAGAAGACACCATTCAGGGAACACAGGACATAGTCAAACCAGGCGTGGCGCTTCTTCCATAGAAAATTTGGCACCAATGCCAGGAACTGCGGACCTCCCTGTTCCATTACAAAAAACGACAGAAGCGACCACAAGTAACAGCAGTGGCCACGAAATCCAACTCCCCCCTGACCAGCAGGCTTCTTCATCAGAGACGAAATTTTGAAATGGCGCCTGCTGGTAGATACAGGAGCAATGCAGTCGGTCTTCCCACCATCCGAGGAAGATTTAGAAAAGATACCTGACTCAACACCCGCCCTCACAGTAGCAAACAGAACTCCCATCTGCACATATGGCACGACGACCCGGACTATCTCAATTCTGGGCCACAGATACCACTGGCCCTTCGTCATCGAGAGGTCAAGTTCCCTCTGCTGGGCGCAGACTTCCTAGGGCACCACGGACTTCTGGTCAACGTCGGAAGACAACACCTCCTCGACACAGGAACCTGCCACTCCTGTCAGCTCCCCACCGGGCCTGGAAGGCCCGCCATCTGCTCCACAGCCCCCAACAGCTACACGTCCCTCCTACAGGAGTTCCCAGATGTATTCAAACCAGACTACGCCAGTCACCAGGGGCTTCAGCAAAGCATGGCATCTTCCATCATATCACCACGACGGGCCCACCGACCAATGCCAAGTTCCGACGACTGTCCCCCCAAAAGTTACAAGACACCAAACGGGCCTTTGCAGAGATGGAACGGATGGTCATCTGTAAAAGTCTCCCCTCCACATGGTAAAGAAGTCCGATGGTTCATGGAGGCCCTGCGGGGACTATCGGCACTTGAATTTACTGACAACACCAGACCACTACCCCCTCCCTAACATGCAAGACCTGATGGGCGCCCTCCACTGTGTGAAGATTTTCTCCAAGATGGACCTGCTGAAGTCATATTCCTAAGTCCCTGTGCATCCTGACGACGTCCCAAAGACTGCCATCATCAAGCCCTTTGGGACTTATACATTCTCCTATTCCACCTTTGGTCTCAGGAATGCAGGTGCCACAATTCAGCGCCTGATGGACACCATCTTAGGGGATCTGCCTTTCTGCATCTGCTATGTCGACGACATTCTCATCTTCTCCAGGTCCCCAGAGGAACACTTTCGCCACATCCACACCTTCCTGAAACATCTGCAGGATAGCGGACTAGTCATCAGGTTCGACAAATGCATTTTCGGGAGAGAAAAAGTAGACTTCCTCGGCCACGAGATTTCCCCAGCAGGAGTGCACCCCATGGCCTCTAAAGTAAAAGCTATAGAGAATTTCCCGAAACCACAAACCATCAAGGCCCTTCAGGAATTTCTTGGGATGATAAACTACTACCACATTTCATCCCAGACGTCGCCCGCACTATGTACCCCCTGACATCAATCCTGAAGGGCAAATCAAAAACACTGACCTGGGAGGCTCTGCAGCAGCAGGCATTTATAGAAACAAAGACAGCCCTCTCCAATGCCACTACCTTAACTCACCACAACCCCGCAGCCGTCCTCAGACTGACAACGGACACCAGCAACATTGCCTGTGGCGCAGTACTCGAGCAACTAGTAAATGGTGGCCCCCAACCCTTGCCCTTCTTCAGCCACAAGTTTTCGCCAGCAGAGACCCGGTACAGCGCCTTCGACAGGGAGCTGCTGGCTATCTACCAGGCCATGAGACACTTCAAGAACCTGATGGAGGGGATCACAAACCCTTGGTGCATGCATTTGCAAAGCTGGAAGATGCGTGGTCTGCAAGGCAACAGTGACACCTGACCGCCATCTCCAAATTCGGGTGCACCATCAACTATGTCCTTGGCATGAAGAACCTAGTAGCCGACGCCCTGTCAAGAGTAGAAATCAATTCCCGTCACCTCGGCATCAGCTATGAAGACCTGGCAAAAGAACAAGCAGCAGACCCAGAGACGGCAGACTACAGAATGGCAGTGATGGCTATTAAGTGGGTAGACGTGCCCTTAGGAAACTTGAACACAACTCTCCTCTGCGACACCAGCACAGGCCGCCCCCACCCCCTAGTACCCGCCTCGAGGAGGAAGCAGGCGTTCGACATAGTCCACGGTCTCTCCCATCCATCAGGGAGCACAACGGCGTGCCTCATGATTGAGAAGTTCGTCTGGCATGACATCAACAACGGCATCTGACAGTGGGCAAGGAGCTGCATCCCATGCTAGGCGAACAAAACATCCCAGCACACAGAATCTGGGGTCGATGACTTCACCCAGCCTCTTCAGCGCTTCAGCCACATCCACATCGACATTGTTAGGCCTCTTCTGCAGTCGGGAGGAGCCAGATACCTCCTGACGATCATAGAACGCTTCACCCGCTGTTGATGCCTCCTCCCATGGAGGAGGCATCAACAGCGTAATGAGCAGAGGCCCTCCTCTACAGTTGAATCAGCCGTTTCAGAGTGCCAGGCAGCATCACTTCAGACAGGGGTCCAGCCTTCCTGTCAGAGGTCTCCTTGGCATGCCTGATGGGTACAACACTACACAGCACAATAGCCTACAACCCCACAGTGAATGGCATGGTTGAGAGGGCACACCGCTCTCTTAAGGCAGCTCTCATGGCACGTTGCACCGACGAGAGGTGGAAGGAATAACTCCCCTGGGTCCTGCTGGGTCTTCGCTCCGCACCGAAAGCAAATGGTGACGCCTCCCCTGCTAAGAAAGTCTACAGGGAGACACTGGCCGTTCCCGGAGAATTCTTCCTGCCATTGGCCGACCGTGCCGACGGCCCCCCCTCCTGAGGTTGAGGGAACTCTCACAGAAGTTCACACCCTGCCATAAGACCTTCACCGACAGAACCACCACCTACAGCTCACCCGCCTTAGATTCCTGCGCCTCCGTCTTCGTCAGGGTGGACGCCTGTCGACCTCCCTTAACCAGGCCCTACAGGGGGCCCCACCGAGTCATCAGGTGGGCCACCAAGGCATACCTCCTTGACATCCACGGGTATGAAGACTGGGTCACCATCAACAGACTGAAGCTGGCATTCCTGTTGGACAGCGAAGTACGCAAGGAAGAAGGCAGGCGCCTCAGAATTCCCCCTCAGTACCTCCCCACAGACACACCCGCCCCCCCCCCAACAAAGCGGGGTCCGGGGCGGCCCAGGGGACACATTGAGCCAGCCCCAGATGTCGGTTCCACCCCACGCCCACAGTTCTCCAGGAGTAGGGGCCGACTCCAACTGCCTCAGCATTGCGTGATTAATGTTATTTTCATCCAATAATTGCTCCTCTAATTATTGTCTTGGGGGGATGAGTATTTGTAAGGGTATCAAATCACCTCTCCATTCTTGTGTTTCGCTCCTCATATGTACATTAATCACACCATATATGTTACTTGTTATTTTTCCAGATTCTTTATGTATCTCATTGTATGCATCATTGTAATGGCCTTTTCTGCATATATATATATATATATATATATATATATATATATATATATATATATATATATATATATTATGTATGTATATCTGCCTTTTACATGTTCTGTATTGCATTATATGTCTTCTTATACCTGTTAACAAACAATTTCTGTATGGACACAGCTGGGGGCCTCAGGTTGCCCGCTACCTTTCCGTCCGCTTTCCGCATTATAAACACCTGTCGAGAATAATGAAGAATCAGTCTTTCACCTCTGACATATATATATATATATATATATATATATATATATATATATATATATATATATATATATATATATATATATATATATATATATACACACACACACACACATATATATATATATATATATATATATATATATATATATATATATATATATACACACACACACACATATATATATATATATATATATATATATATATATATATATATATATATATATATATATATATATATGTATATATATATAGGGTGGTTCCAGAGGAAAACAAAACAACAGTCATTGTCCAACTTACTCTTAACAAAACAAGTCACCACCCTGCTTAGTCTGCTCCAAAGGAAACTAAAGCCAGAGCCATTACCACACTTAGACTTGGTTCCAGAGGAAAATACAGGTCACTGCCACAACTATTCTTGGCTCTAGGTAAAAACAAAAAAATTTTTGTCACACTTGATTTCAGAGAGAAACAAAACACCAAACATATCCACAATTATTCTTGATTCCAAAGGAAAACAAAACAACAGACACTTGTGCACTTACAGTTAACGGTTCTCCAGGAAAGAAAAATAATAAATGACGTAGTTATATTCTTGGGTCCAAAAGAAAACCAAATAAAAGTGACTTATTTTTGCTCTTAAGGAAAGCAGTTCAACAGTTACTGCCACATTTATTCTTGGTTCCTAAGACAAACAAAACAACAATCACTGCTGCACATATTCTTGACTCCAGTGGCAAAAACAAAAATTACGACCCCATTTATAATTGTTTCCAAAGAAATACAAAACAAAAATTATTGCTACACTTATTCTTGGTTCCAGCAAAGAACAAAACGACATTTACTAACATAGTTATTCTTGGGTAAAAAAAAAAGAAACAAACAAATAAACAGATATTTCCACACTTATTCACGGTTCCAGAGGATGACAAAGCAACAGATATGGCCACACTCGTATTTAGTACCAGAGAAACAAATCAACAGTAACTGCCATACCTATTCTTAGTTCAAGTGAAAAAGTGGCAGACACCTTCGTGCTTAATGTTAACTGTAGCACAACAAATAACAAGTTTCACCGCCACCCTTATTCTCATAAAACCGTTTCATAAAAATAAAAAATAAATGCTAATCCACTCAGCCTTCCCCATTTCTATATCCTAATCTGCCCTTCCCATCAATCTTCAGCTACATGACTTATGTTGTCAGTCATAACTCTACCACATACCTTCTGAGATATGCTAAGCATTGTTAAGTCAATTTCAGTCTTACTATCATCTCTCTCGCCCATTGCTTTGAAACCTTTCCCTCCTCTATACATACCACAAACACCCTAGTCAGCTTTTCAGTTACAATATAAACAGTTGAAATGCAGCGATATACAGTATTCTGTAGTCGAGGCTGGAACTTCATTAGGTACAATGAGACGTCTCTCCTGTATATATATATATATATATATATATATATATATATATATATATATATATATATATATATATATATATCTGACTCACATCAGGATCGAACCCAGGTCTTTCAATTGAAAGACGAGACCGCTGCCAACCAAGCCACACAAATCATAAAAGAAGTTGTAACCTGAGTACCACTGTAGCCTACCTAAGGATTTACCTGGGTAGGCTAACTGCCTTGCATACCAGCGTGTTTTCCCCAACTTCCCGACTCAGCAGTGACCCAACTGACAGCATTTCATTCGAATTATCCTTTCTGAGAAAGTCTTTCAATATGATGACTTTTATTTAGATGTACGAATCCATTGTTTAGATTCACGTGTTGCTTACACCAAGGACTGACTTGTGTTGACCTCAGCAGGAGCGTTACCTAATAAAGCCATGCCATTTTATAGGGTGTATCATTGAGGAACCCTACCGCAGCATGAAATGCTGTCAATTTGGTCACTGCTGAGTCGGGAAGTTGGGGAAAACACGCTGGTATGCAAGGCAGTTAGCCTGCCCAGGTAAATCCTTAGGTACAATGGTACTCAGGTTCCGTCTTCTTTTATGACTTGTGTGGCTTGGTTGGCAACAGTCTCGTCTTTCAACTGAAAGACCTGGGTTCGATCCTGATGTGAACCAGAAATTTATTTCTGTTCCACACGTAAATGTGTGTTGATTTTTTATATATATATATATATATATATATGTGTGTGTGTGTGTGTGTGTGTGTGTGTGTGCTTATTTCATTTGTAGAAAGAAAAGAAATGAAATAGAAAAGAAGTTCCAACTATGAACATTTAAATATAAATAATCATTTCGAGGCTTTGAACTTTCCTTGTGTTCTTATTTCCTGTCTCCGACTCTCTTTGTACGTTATCTGTCAGTGTATGACGTATTTCCTCTCGAATTTTAGAAGTTTTGTCTACGTCACATTGCTCATGCTTCTCAGAGCATTGCGAGTTTGTTATTTGTATTTCACCACAGACTGCCTATTTTTATGCACTTAGCCTTTGTTGTTCATCCTTTTCCTGCAAGGTTAGATTTCTTGAATGCTAACTTGTCCACCTTGTTTTGTTCAGCTATTTGTTAGTGATAATAATGAGAGAATTATCACAAACTAAATAAATGAAATACAAAACTACTGTATTTTTAGTCACTTTCATAGGAACAAAGAGGGTTTATTGGTAACAGGGTTCTTTTCTTCTATCACTGATGTAAGTTGGCTCTCGTTTTTTCTATGTGGCGTCTCATTTGACCGCTGAGTTCTGGTGCCGCATTTTCCGTATCCAGTGCAATTTTTATAATTTTATCCGGTTCTTACTGTGTCCATTCTACTCAACTATTACCTCATCCTCAACTTTAAACATTCTCAGATCACTGAATTGCCTTTCTATTAATGGGGAAAACATTTAATATAAATTTTGTGGTTGTTTCTCTCTGTCTATTTTGATTTTTTTAAAGGCGACTAGAGTTGCAATAACTAACCTAACCGTAATTTTAATGCGCTCCACTGACTTGCAAGTCACTGCAAATGTTATTTTGAAGAGAGAGAGGATAGGTGAGATGTTGACAGAGTAAGTAGATCGTACCGGTTTTTATTTGTTTTCTATTCATATACCTTATTTACCATAACTATTTCCGCACAACCCCTATATCTGTCATATTTTTAGAGATGGACACCCGTCTCGTAATGATGTTCCCCTATGTTGGAACAAAGCAAAGAAATACAATATCTTCCTGAAGAGGAAGTTTTTAGAGGAGCAGCTTCTCAGCTACACAGAAGACCTAAAGGGCTTCTCTCACTCCGCTGCCGCCAGCTGTTGCGTGAGAGTTGCTTATATATGTATGTGTTTACTCTTCCGCAATATTCTCCTGTAACATGACAACTCTGGCGGTTGATTCTACTCCTGCCAATCTGTCAGTGATCTGCTTTTAACGTTTGTGCTTTGTATGTTGAATTGATAATAAATTTTCCATCATAACTAACATGCGTGTATATATATATATATATATATATATATATATATATATATATATATATATATATATATATATATATATATATATACACACATTTAACATTGATGTGATCACTGTCACATCCAGGATCCTGGCCACATCATGCTTTAAATGCTCAGTCGGGGATGAATCCTTGTTCAGTAACACGTCTCCAACTTTAGCCGGTTCATACACCTACTCAGAAGGTTCATCAGCGGCGAAAGATCACCAAAATCGTCACCCATTCTCTCTATATAATCATCCATATCAAAATACTGCGATCCATCATTTCATTTAGGTATTCCAACACTTTTCACCCCATCAATTCTTTTTATGGCGCATGTTCTGTGCATACAGTTCATCTCAACAGCTTCAACATTTTCCTTTTATCCACGTTAACATTCTAAGTTTGCTTCCCAAATCTTTTGCCATACCCTTTTACCGTTCTTGTTTTGCCAATTCTGAGATTCACATTTTCTCTCAGCCTAACGTAAGAATCATCGTATGTGAGAATCAACCACTCCCATTCTTCCACCATCCATGTTAGTATTCATCACTCCATTTTCTTGGTTTCCATATACCCCATAACTTAACTCTTTCTCACATTTTGTTGCAATTCTATTCTTTAACCTCTTAATTGCCCTCTTTATGTGCGTAACAATCACTTCCACAAGCATTTTCAACTTTACATCAATCTTTTCCATTTTTGTGTCACTCAGATATTCCTCTCTTTTATCCATAGCATTGGAAAAATCTTAAATACTTACTCCATCGACCCAGGACTTCATTCACTTCAGACATCATCTCTCCAGTTACATCTACTGCCCTAGGATCCATTTATTCATTGAATTTTTCCTTTGCATGAACACTCCCTGCTGGTAGTTGTGCTTCAAAGAGTCTTTTTCTTCCATTAACCATTTCTCTTTCTCATCCAACTCTCCTGTATGAACAAAGATTCCTCATAGGAACGCCATATGATATATGAAACTCCTCCATTCTCCATTTCATTTGTATGGACATATTTCTTTATTTTATAAACTCCTGATTTACTCATACTACCTCCATTTCTATAACAATAACCCACAATTCAACCATTTTTATTTTTTTTTTTTTTTTTTTTTGCTATAAAACTCACTTGCCCTAACAACGTTTACAGGCGCTTTTTCACCCAGATAATGTATTCTCAACACTCAAACCACACTCCAAAATTGGCAAAAGAGTTTAACCATTTTCATTTACTCCAGGAACTCCATATTTTCCAACAAGGCCATCTCTTCACCTACCATTGCATTTAAACCCCCTATCACAACCACCCTATCATATTCTCAACACTCATCTGGGGACAGATTGAGTGTGTATGTGTCATAGGACATAATACATATAATTTCTATTATTTTTCAGTGAATATATGTCATATCTGAATATAACAATCATTCAGTCTTCCAGAAACTAGACTTTCTATAAAAACTTTAGGGAAGCATGAAGTATACATCAGGTGGGGTGAGGGGACCTTAGTGGGAATAACCCCGCAGAGAGCTAGGACGCTGTGCCCTGACTTGAGTTGAGCTGTATGCCTTTCAGTGTTACTAACATAATAATTAGGTTGGAGGATGCAGTGTCCTGGTTTAGGTTAGGTTTGAGAAAGTTGGTTATGATTTCAATCAGACAATCCAAACCTGGAGATTACACACACACACACACACACACACACACACACACTCCTTTCTTGGATTTCTCTCTTCATACGTACATTAATCACATCATATATGTTACTTGGTGATATTTCAGATGCTTTATGTATCTCGTTGTATGCATCATTGTATGGCCTGTCCGCCGATATATATACTTGCTTTTTACATTTTCTGTAATGCATTATATTTGTCTTTTTATGCCTGTTAACAAACACAACCTTCATAAGGACGCAGCGGGGGGCCTCAGGTTGCCCGCTACCTTTCCGTCCGCTTTCTGTATTATAAACACCTGTCGAGAATAATAAAGGATGTCTTTCACTTCTGACATTTCTTGAATCTCACAATATAATATATATATATATATATATATATACATATATATATACTTATATATTTCCTGTAACGAAAGAGAGGTGAATGGTGTAGTGCATGAAGGGTGCTGCTGGTGAAAAGTTAAGTATACCTTAGTTTAACCAGACCACTGAGCTGATTAACAGCTCTCCTAGGGCTGGCCCGAAGGATTAGATTTATTTTACGTGGCTAAGAACCAGCTGGTTACCTAGCAATGGGACCTACAGCTTATTGTGGAATCCGAACCACATTATGACGAGAAATGATTTTCTATCACCAGAAATAAATTCCGCTAATTCTTCATTGGCCGGTCGGAGAGTCGAACGCTGGGCCAACAGCGTGCTAGCCGAGAGCTCTACCCAGCTGCTGGTGAATATCCCATATATCTGAAGTAGCTGATGGTATCGAAATTTTCTGTATAGAGGGCTCTTCCACAATTCAGTAGTTGAGGAATGAACGTGGCAATGATCATCGTCTTATCTTTTTTGGGGTCTACCAAATATACATTGACCCGTACATTGATGTATACATATCAGATGAATCGATATTTGAAACATGATGTATATAAAATGTAATCCCGCTGTATTTATCATAACTGTTGCGGTGATTTAGACAAGCAAATACGGATACATACGCGCGAGCGATGCATGTACACACCCACATTATATATATACAGTATATATATATATATATATATATATATATATATATATATATATATATATATATATATATATATATATATATATATATATATATATATATATATATATATTAAAACCTTTTTTATGCAGCAGCTAGCAGCGTGTGATGCAGGTTCTAACATGTCTCCGAAATGAAGCTGTATTATTAATCCTGTTTATATTTCCATGTTGCATCCTTGGTCAAGTTGGAGGAGATACACTTCGAAAAGGGACAGGTGTTTAATGCATGATATTTAGGAACAGATTCAAGGGCGTTAAAGAACTGGAAGACCAATCAAATTCCGAAGAAAAGCCATTTTGGGTGACGTTAGTTTGATAATGGACATCATTATTCTTGAAATAAATATAATATAAAAAGATATATGGCACAAGTTCGTTGAAGTACTATGTATCCCGCGGGCTCTAGGAAATATGTTGATGGCAAACTGACAACACTATTTTGAAGTGTTGAAGTCTAGCCTCGTTAAGGCCTTGACACAAGCTCATCCACTGCTTTGCCTTTCTTCCTTTTTTAGGCCAATAATTTTATTTTATTTTCATAGTTTGCATTCATTAAATAATTACACAAAGAACCACCGTCAGTGGTTTTCATACTTCAACTGAGCTAAGAATATTTGCCATATAAGGTATCGGCAATCATTACGTGTTAGGGTTCTTGGCTTTCATCGATTATAAGGTATATTTCAAGTCAGCTGCTTGAAAATTAGTTTTCAAGTGCAGGATATTCGTTCTTTTTCCTTAATCATTCAATTGATCGAATTTCATTTCAAGCCTTTTAAAGCTGGGTTCTTGACTACATAAAACCATTTCACACGCGAACCCTGTGATGCTCAGTTCTTTTATATAAGCACTTTGAATGTTTAGAATTATTTCGTCTATGCGTCAATAATAGAGGCGGAGTCAGCCATCAGGCAGGGAGTGAATGCAACTCGCATAAAGTTGACACATATCAGATTTAGTAATAGCTCATTTCCGTTTTAATTCCTGAAAATTTTTATGCATATTTAGAGAAAATATATGATCGAAAATAGAAATACTAGCACTTGAAACTCATTCACTGGGATGTTTTAATTTTTAGAACATTAAGAAACGAAATTCTAGAATGCTAAGTCTCAAATTTGATTAATTTCATTTAGATTTATAAGGTTCAGATTATTTTTTATCATATATTCTTCATAATCTTACACTTAGAAGCACAAAAGAATGTATTGTGTAGCGTTTAAATAAAGGTAATATAAGAATCTCTACCAAAATTCTTTGTTGCCGCCACTGAATGGGTTGTTTTTGGCGAGTCCTATTAGTGGTTGAACATTTTGACAGTCGTAACATGGGTGAAATTTGATTATTATTCCTGGTTAGAATACCCTCCTCAGAAGGGAGATTAAGATAGCAATGGCATCCAGCAACCTAGCCTCGAAACTCAAGAAGAAAGCGGTGCGGGTGAAGCATCAGAAAGTGAAGCTCTTTAGAGCTAATGAACCTTTTCTCTCTGTCTTTATGTGGGGAGTTAATCACACGGTAATAAGACGACTTCTCATGTTTTTAATTTTATGTTTTAATGAAACTGATCAAGTAAACAACTCAGTACGCTGTAAAGAGATTAGTCTATGTTGTAATGTAACACTTTTTTGTGGGAATTGTTAAAATTGTTAATGCCATTTACCCTAGGTCCTATCTAGCCCAGCCTTGAGGCGCCGTCAAATAGGCTGAAACTTATTTCTCATCTTTACACTTAGCCTACTAATCTACGTAAACATTGTTCCATTTTGAACTTGGACTTAGTGATCCATTGCTTAAGGAAATTTATAGGCCTGACGTGGCCCAAGCTAGCCAAGTTTAGCCTGACGTAGACCTAGGCTACCCCAACCCTGGGCTAGACATTCACGGATTGGAATTGATAGTTTGCAGGACGACGGAATCACGCTATAATACTATCCGAATGGAAGTTAGGTCCATTTTTGCTGTTTATGTTACTTGTGGGGGTCCACGGGGTGCGAAGCCCTCCCTGCCAGGACAGGGCATGGTGCCATAGCTTGAGTGAGGTTTAGGAAGGAAAGGTCTAGTTAGGTCAGGACACAGCATTCTAGGAAAGGTTAGGTGCGTTTTCATCTGCTGAACCTGAGTCCATCGTTCTTCACTTGCCCCAAAGGATGTGTATATTTGAAGAGTAGCCAAGGTTAACCCGTAATAAGTTACATACTTGTAAACAAGGTTTACTCCTTCAGTTTACAAAAACTGAAAATTATTTTCTTGGCTTAATCAATGCCAAATGGTCCCAAAAGAAAGAAAATAGCATTTTAAAGGCACACAAACAGCATCTAAAGGTTCCAAACCGGAAGTTTGTATTAGGGGTGTATCCTCCAGCTGGCGGCTGAGATTTAATCCTCATGGTGTTGTCCATTTGTGCCCTTTTTTTTCCACTTTTTTTTTATTTTGACTCTCCATACCTCCCCTTATAGGTCCCCTAATACACCATTTTTTCCACTGTTATGAACAATTGATTATATAAATTTCTCTTACAAAATTGAAATTGAAAACAAATTTGTTTTACTTTTTATTCAGTAATACAACTTACAAACTGTATTTCCTTTTTTCTCTCACTTTTACAAATTTCTGAGGGTGTGATATTCTTCAAAACAAGGTTACAGACAGTGGCATATCACATTCACAGCAGTGGAAGCAAGTGTCTTCTCTCTGCTGTGGTCGATGGTTTGTATATCAGCAGACATAGCAAGCCCTTTGTACTATGTTTTTTGGCACCTAGTGGCGCTGGCATCGTACGAATGAAATGATGTGCAGAAAGTTGGGTTGGATCTCCAGCAGCAGAGTGACGACCTGGTGAGGGGAGTTCAACAGCGTTATCTTTTCAAGGCTGGCATATCATTTCAATTATGAAATCTGGCAGTGTACATTTTTTTATGGTTCTTGAGCGTAAACAGTATTTGTGCATCCAACATTGTGATATCTAAGATGTGAAAAAAAGTTTCTTGTACCATTTTAGTGTCTTACAAGCACAATCAATAGGCTCCTGTCTTCCTGGAATAAAGATACTGGAAGAGGGCTAGAGATGTTTACCAATTATTGACAAATAATATGATTTTTATCAAGATAAGACTAAGTAACACTATACCATTTCTGACACGGCCAGCCCTACCTCCCCAGCAACCTATTACCTCTCCTCCTCCATGCAGTTCATAGAAATGGACGACGAGCTGTCTTCCTCTTGGTGGTGGTGGTGTCAAGGGTGGGGTGGGGGTATTGGATGGGATGGGGGGATCACAAAGAGCACTGTATTGCCATTGGTGTGATTAATATTATTAAATTAAGATAAAAAATAAATGGAAGTAGCCCAAATCGAATAAAAGAGCCCAAGTCAAATCAAAAGTAGCCCAGAAAGTCACAAGCAGCAGATTGTGAAATCTGGTCACCAAAGTTTTAAAAAGCAGCCCCATCTGCAAATTGTAGCCCAATCTGGCAACACTGGGCCGGCATCAGGCGCTGTTGCATTTCTGGAGGTTTGCCAAGTACCCATCCAACATAAACAGTATCCATACAATGAGCTATGAAGGCGTGCAAATTTAAAAACTTAAGAACATCATATGACGTGGATAACCTGTGTGGGACGACTTCTGCAACACATCATATGACATGGTTGACCTTTTATGGGTTAAAATATCAACTAATGCTGCAAATTCATGAGTTATCCTGTGACCATGTCTAAATCTTAAATTTAGTAGAGGCCAAGGCCTGTTAATATTATTTTTCAGGCTAGCCTGTGTGTCACGATATTGTCATCGTGAGTTGTTCTACATTGGCTTTTCTCTGTATGGGGTAGACATGAAATGAGTTCTTTCCTCCATTATCCATTCCTGTACTCTCTCTCTCTCTCTCTCTCTCTCTCTCTCTCTCTCTCTCTCTCTCTCTCTCTCTCTCTCTCACTCTGCACTCTTAGATCTTCATCTTTCCCTTTTTCCACAGTTTCATGGCCTTCCATTTCTGGTCCTCTGGATAACATACTTTTCTGCTGTTTCCTCTTTCATAATTCAATCTCTCCACTGTACTTTGCACTTCAATCTCAAGATACTATAGTCACACCTTTTTAAATCTTGTCAGTGTTAAGGTGGGGTTCCTTAATGATACATCCTATAAAATGACATTGCTTTATTGGGCAACACTCTTGCTGAGGTGAACACAAGTCAGTCCCTGATGTACTGTACACAACAACGTGAATCCAAACAATGGATTGGTACATCTAAATAAAAGTCATCATACTGAAACATCCCCCATTTCATTAAAAAGAAAATTAGAGTACATTTTTCTTACACAACACAACTGATTCATTTTGGGGAAAGCGTGCTAGGAAGGCATAAACATCATCTCAGGATTTTTCAAAATCAGAAACAAACTTAAGAATACTGTATGAGTGTGACATAATTCACAACTGAATATACTGAATCACTGAAAACATTAATACATTAGCATTGTACATAAAGTACTTCAATTTCAACTCAAATGTCTTCTCAGTAGCGTATGGGCTTTACAATGTTTTGTTTGGGTTTTCACTTGGAACAGAGGCTATGGGAAGCCTAACAGGTGATAATGGCATCGCTGGTTCTATTTCACGTAGGTGATGTATAATGTTCTTATGCTCATCGTTGTTGTTGTCTTGCACAGTTGCATCGCTGTCAGTGTCATCGGCTGGTAAAACCTGGAATACAGATTGTTTTATGGCATTTCCTTGCAAGTTCCTTCAAAAACTTTTGGTTTCTTATTTCACTACCGTTGGGGGTAACTAAGGTATACGACCTGGGCTCAGGATTTTTCAACTTTTTAGTAGCAGGAAACCAATTTTTGCCATCTTGCAAAAGAACCTTCATACCAGGTAATAACTCACTCAACTCTGAACATGTATGAAGATCATAATTGCTTTCAGAGTTGTTGCTGGTCTCATGTAGCTTGAAGTGATGATCCATGAGATCAGGGGTTGTCTCCACTTTAACAGGAAGGCTATTGGATATCTTCCTCCTGAATGAGAGTTCAACAGGACTTTTCATTCCGTTAGAAAGAGGGCATGCTCTGTATGCTAGTAAGACTTTGTGGATATTGGAGCCAGACATTTTTGGCTTTTCTTTTCACTACACCTACCATCCTCTCAACCAATCCATTAGATTGGGCATTCCTTGGGCTACTGGTGATATGAATAATACCTCATTCTTTAATAAACCTCTTGAATTCAGCAGATGAATATTGGGGTCCATTGTCAGAGTACAGGACCTGACTTGGGCCATGGATGCTGAAAAGTTTGCCTAGAAAACTTATAACAGCTCTTGATGTGGTATCTGGGCCTAGCTGCTGAATAAAAGGCATATTACTGAAATTGTCAACTACATTTATCCCATTTAAAAAGATCTGTGGAAGTAAACTGCTGTGGGAGATGGGGGGTTGATTGTGACAGCATAGGTTCATTTGGGTATTTTCTGGCATTTACAGGCTTTCCCGGCAATCACCTGTTAGTTCAGCAATATACTTAAACATGCCATTCCAGTATAGGCATTCCTTTGCGCTAATCTGGCTTTTAGAAATTCTTAGATGTCCTTCATGTATTCTCTTTAAATATTCAGTCTTCATTGACAGAGGGGCTAATAGATGTTCTCCAAAGATTATAACACCATCTTCAACAGATAAGAAATCCTTCACTGAAAAATATTGACGAATCAACTTGGCAGAATATTGGCTGACTCAGGCCAACTGCTATTCACTTGCCCTTGGGGTATGAAGAGCTCGTAGTATGGGTCCATAGCTTGTTTGACTTTCTAACTGTCTGCGAGATCTGTATGAGATGAACGGCTTGTTCTAGCTGGACTTCTGCTCCAGATGACTGCTGGATGCTTGATAAATAATCTGCAAAAATTAAGTCTTTTTCTTGGTTTGTGCCTAATGGTGACATCATATGACTGAATATGGAGCAACATGCGTTCGAGCTTTGGGGAGCCTGGCTAAGTTGCTTGAGATCAATGCTTTCCAGTGGTTTGTGATCACTAATCACAGTAACAGTTTTGCCATATACAAAACAATGAAAATTTGCAGTGGAAAAACAACACTAAGCATTTCTCTCTCAATATTAGCATAACACGATTCCGCTTGTGTGAGGGACTTTGAGGCAAAAGCAACTGGTCTCCCATCTTGCATCAGAGCAGCTCCCAGCCTATGCTGCGAGGCATCTACTTCGAGAGTAACAGGACTTGTTGTATCAAAATAACGTAGTCTCATATCAGAATGAACCGCTTCCTTGAGTTTATCAGACGCTCTCTGATGGTCAATGGTACATTCATATGGGACTTCCTTTTTGAGTAACTGCCTTAAAACCTTAGTTTTCTCTGCCATCAGGGGTACAAAAGGACTTAAATACTGTACAGGACCTAAGAAACTTTGTAGTTCCCTCACGCTTGATGGAGGGGGTCGTCGATTGATTTCATGACACTGCTGGGTCTGGTTGCATGCCATCCTTGGACCATACAAGACTGTAAAAATTTATGGTTTATTGTCGCACATGACATTTCTCAGCCTGAAAAACAAGGCCTTCTTCCCCAGCCACCTTCAGTAGCTTATGAAGATTATAATCGTGTTCCTGTATGTCTCTTCCATAAACTACAACGCCATCAGTTATACCAATATCTCCTTCTCCTACTTTTCCAAGAATCTTATCCATCCGACACTGAAAAATATCTTGTGAAACACTAAGTCCAAAAGTCAGACGGAAAAAACGATACTTCCCAGTTGGACTCTGGAAAGTGTAAAGTTTACTGCTCTCTTCATTAAGCGTGATTGACCAGTAGCCATTTTTGGCATCCAACTTTAAATAAAGGACACATCCTGACATTTTGTGGTTATCTTATGATAAGTCCTCTTCAGTGCAACATTCAGGTACATGGGATCAAGACATGCCCACACTCACCAAGTCTTCCGCGTAAAAATTAATGTGTGTATCCACTCAGATGTCTCATCCTCTGGACGCTTCTTCACAACACCCAAAGCTTCCAACTCTTGTATTTTTGTAATTATCTCATCTCTTAACTGAATCGGATACTTTCTAGGCAGAACGACTACAGGACAAGATTGGGGTTTTAACTCAATGTGGTGTTCACCTTTCATCTCGCCAATTTCTCCAAAACATTTTGGGTACAAATTGCACATTGCTTTGTACATCAGGTATGGGAGCAGGCCCTGAGGTTTCAGGCTCCTTCTTGATGCTTGATATATTCTTGCTTTCCTTTATAGCTCTAATTCCTAGTCTCACGGGCATCAGATGACAGAATTGCTGGTCCGTTAGTATTATAGGCATAAAAAAGTAAACTGACAACTGGGGATTTATCCTGACTTGTTGGTATTGGCCTTAACCTTGGGGGTTACTTTCCTCAAAATGGTAGGGGGTTTGATATCTAGTGTAGCCATAATTACTTGTCATTCCCCCTTTAAATTAGCAATGGCAGCTACATTTACTTCTGAAAAGTCTGCAGATCCACAATTCAATGGTGTGTCTTCATAATGGATTTCTTTAGTTTCTTCAGTCATTTGGTTACTGTGGACTAGGGTTTTCCATATGCCTCGCTGATCTTTTCCGTGGACATGGCTCATGACATGCTTCATCGTCGGGACAGTGGACGACTTTTTGTAACCTGACAGACACCCTCAAAATGACTCATTCGACTGCAGTTCTGTCACTTCTTCCCATAGGGGTGACATCTTTTGGAGGATGATGACTCTGTCCTCATTTTATATCTTTCAAGGACATGCTTTTCTCAAATGGTGAAGTATTATAGAGCGTTCCTTGGAAATTCTGTGCTGTCTCAGTAGCATCATTAAGGATAGTGCATTCCCCTTAGAGATCATCTTCCTTCATGCTCCCGACCACTAGATTCCCTTTATCAGTTGGAACGTCATTTGTTCATCCTTAATATTTACGTGAAAACTACAATTACAGGCAGTCCCCGGTTATCAACGATCCGGTTTTACAGCGCTTGTCTAGATATGAAAATCGGCAATTTTCGGCGCCAAAAATCACCAATTTCTGCTTATCGGCGCCGATAATTGGGTATTGGTGCCAATTCATACCTAACAGAGGCATCGATAACTGAAAATCGGTGATTTTCAGCACCGATAGGCTCTGAAAATCGCTGATTTTCAGTTATCTTCACGCCTTCAGAACGGAATCCCCACCAATAACCAGGGACTGCCTGTATTGGCCTTTGCCTTTAACTGCAAACATAATCTTCAACTGATTCTGACTCACCCTGAGACATCGATGCCAATTCTAACCTCATCACCCATTTTTTGTGTGCCTACCATTTGATCAGCAAACTCCCAAAAAATAACATCTGTATCTTTCTTTTGAGTACCAGTTAACAGTCAAGAATCCCATAACTGCTTTCCATGTGACCCAGCAGAAAGCTTTATATAGTGCCATTGATTTTCTGCTTCAACCTTATTGATAAATAAGTAACTTTTGAGGCATTTCCACACTGGTAATCATAATTGCTTATGCACCCTTATTCACAAGTATTGTAAAGACAAAAATTTGCTTTTAGCTAAGGTCTTTTCCCTGAAAAATATAATAGCAAATTATCATAATCTCAAAATTATACCCTATTCTCCAGAAGAGCCTTAGTTCATTATTCTACAATTCCTCAAACTGAGCAAGGATGCATAATACTGTATAATACAAAAAAAAATATCATGATCTTGCTGTCATACATTCATTAATGTTGACAAATAAAAAATATTTTGTTGTAGGCATCAACACAAAGAAAATTTTCAAAGAATATCAACAGTAAGGGCAGTACCAGCTTACATGACTGATCTTCAAGGTCAAAAAGCGGACTAAGTAACAGCAGAGTCTCGAAACGTTAGGCTATACTGAACAGTATATGCTATTCAGTATCATTCAAGGAAGCATAAAAAAAAATCAATAAGATTGTACCTTGCTAATCATTACATATCAGCATAAATTATCATGCATCAGCAACTCAAAACACTGGCAGCGTATTTGATACTTCGGCGGCTGTGTAGGGTACTTGTAATGTCTATAATCACTGCACAAAAGTTGCACACTTGATCTGGATCAAGGTTATATCCTCATGATGATCGCAATCCTTCACACTTTTACGTCAAAAGTGTAGATCATCGGAAGGTCTCGACCCACCAAAACAACTTGGAGACTCAATGCATAGAGTCAGGCTCAGTACAACAATTTCAGCCACTCATCTTCAGAATCTGTTGCCAATTCTTTCTGTATACATTCTTGAAAACTTGCCTCAGCTGCCACCATGTTAAGGTGGGGTTCCTTAATGATACATCCTATAAAATGACATTGCTTTATTGGGCAACACTCTTGCTGAGGTGAACACAAGTCAGTCCCTGATGTACACAACAACATGAATCCAAACAATGGATTTGTACATCTAAATAAAAGTCATCTTACTGAAACAGTCAGTACTCATGTTTGTGCTGCTTATTATAGTTCAAGCTCTAGCCTATGCCCCAGCCATACGTCTTTGCTCTTAATTGATGATTTACAAGTACAGTAGTGCAGTCATTTGCTCTTTATTGATGATTTACAAGTACAGTAGTGCAGTCATTTTTCTCTAGTTAATCCATTGTGCTGTTACTTTTTTCGTATTACCCTCTCAGATCCTGCCTCATAGTCCAGTGTGTCCTTAAGGTAAAATAAATACTCCAATTCATCTAAGACGTCACTTACCCATTAATCACAATTCTATTTTATATAAGTAACTTACCAGGTAGTTACATTGCTATTAATTTCATTTGCTCGGAAGCTAAAATATGAAATTTGCGGGTCACACTATTTTGTTTTGGTTAGGTGACTCGCTCCGCCCACTTTTGGGGAAAGAGAGGAACAACTAGCGAATGGGCTTCAATTTGTTTTTGATGCAGTTGTTAGCAGCAGCTTAGTGATTTTTGGAATTTGTCTTTTCTTGTTGTATTACATCTTTTGATGAAGTACTGTATTCTGTCTTGGTAGCCGTTACAGCACATTTAGATAGTGTTAGGTTCTTTTAGAACTTTAATTGTGACTTTAATTGAATTGACTTATCCTGATTTTGACTTTAGCTTACTTGGTTTTATTTAGTCAGACGCAAGTTCTTCTAGCTTTAGGTACTGCAGCAAAGGATGCAATAGAGTACTCGGTTAACCAAGGAATCTTATGACTCTCATATGATCTGCACAGGCTGTTGGGACAGGCGTGTTCAGAACAATTGAAGATGTAGTGAATGTGTTGACTGGGACTTGGAAAAAATGGAAGACTCTAAAATCACATTTGAATAAAATTGCTAGGGATAAGAAGAGGAAGGCTACTGCTAGGCAGACCAGCAAATCTTTAGCTAGCCAGGAATCTCATAGTTCTGTTAATACTGACAATGTTGATGTTCCTGTGATTTCTGTTAATCCTATTGCCAACCCTTCTCCTATGCAACCCTCTCCTTTACTTGGCTCTCTTGCTTCCGAACCCAACCCCATAACCAGCCTGGAGTTAAAGATTGATAAAAGGTTCTAGTTGATTGTCGAATCCATCGCACAGTTAGCATCATCCGTTAAAGTGCTTATGGATAATGAGTGAGTCCGAGTCTCCAACAGTGGAAAGTCAGACTGTGACTTCTAAATGCTCATCATCTTGTAAATGCTCAGCTTCATGTAGAGTGTCTTCTGAGCGTCCTCCAGTGCCTGAGTCTGAAATGAAGAAAGAGCAATCTTTTAGGTTCGTTTTAAGTCCTGGCATCTAATATTTTGGAGAACATGAAGGTGCATATACATTATTGTATAGGAGCATAACTCTATATCATAAATGTACGTAGGCTATTTGTTCTTAGTGACTGTCATTTTAAAGGGCTTTTGGACCCATGCACAGGGGCCCCCTCTTGCCGCTTCTATTTCATTATGGCTGAATTAAAGCGGTTTTCTCCGCAAGGCTGCTGTTCGCTGCATACACAAGAGTCTTGCTTCCTGAATGAAATCCAACGTCTGGCAGCAGTAAGATCCACAAAGAATACCAGATCAGGTAAGAATGTTTTGGGTTTCATGCAAGAAACCTTTCGCTTAGTTGACAGAGCAGATTTTGTCTAGCTGCACTACCCACCATCCTCCTCTCAATGTGGAAATCAGCTGTCTTTAACAGTGGGTAAAATTCATCCTAAATAATATAAGTTTTCACAATAAAATATATTATTTGGATACTTACCCACTGTTAAAGAAGACTCCACCCAGCCTCCCCACAACTTAGTGGGCTGTCAAGGAGAATTCTGACAGGAGCTGAAACATTCTAAACACACCTGGTGGAGAACAGGTGTATTAGACAATCATCCGGGCAGCCATTTGATCTTTTGTTTGAATGCTGACTCACATATCTGTGCGGAGATATAAGCTATCTTTAATAGTAGGCAAATATTCTATCCTTATAATAAAATTTTACTATGAAATTTTATATTTTATAGTGATATTTATCTCATATGCCAAAACAAACTTTTATGGTTTTTATAACCTGAATTCAGCCAGAAACTGAAATAAAAATATTCTTTTAAGCAAAGTAAATTATAATACAGTATAGGTAACAAATACAGGAGAAGGAAAATACTAGGTTTTGTGTCAGTCTCCAGAGTTGTAGTATTTTTGAGGGCATGCGTGCATGCTCAACCTGAGATAGTGTTATCAGTTTGGTTTTTTATGTGTATCCTGTTATGTAAAGCTGTGTTAGTGGCTTGACTATTTCTAGTCTGAGACTTGTATCCCTCAGGGCTAATTATTCAGAATCATCAATATCTTTGGGTCATTTGGTTTTAAAGAAATGGTAATTACAGAAATGCATCTTAACCTAACTAGGGTGGTGTCATACCTCACCAAGACCCTCCCAAACCTTTCTTAAAAATTATGCAAGGCTAGAATTTTAAGTAAATTTGATTTTTTGTCATTTTTGTTGTATTTTTAAATTTGTATTGAAATATTGGGTATACTGTACTGTATTCCCAAACTGTAATGATTATGAAAAATTGTTAATATGTATTAATAATATAAATAGAACTGTTTATGTCATTCATGTAATTCCATACACAAGTCCAGTTCTTTTTGTGTCTCGGTATATTTGGCCTTTCTATTTGTGAGCTCAAAAAGACTTCACCTTTTTATCAGAATTAGATAACTGATTCATTTGGCTATGAATTTGCATAGCAGCTATAGATGAAAGTGCAGAGGAAGAATATGCCCTTCAGCCTTGGACAACATATAATCTGATTTTACATATTAGTCCTGGTTCAAAGTGGTTCTTTGGATTCTTAAATGCTATCTGACTGGTTATTTCAGTTTTGATCTTGCGGTGGAAGGGTTGATAGGTTTCTGTATTTTTCTTCTGTTTTCATCCATTTTACAGAGGTTAATGTTAATGCTTATTTAATTTCTTTTCTTTGGGTGTTTTATTAATGTTCTTCTACATTGGATTTGTGTGTGTGCATGTGGTATGTGGAATATTTAAAGCAGTGAGTAAAAAAGTCAATAAAGGGAATGAAACTTTAGATATGGTTTTATCCTCAGAGGACATAATGACATCCAATCTAGCTGTTGGAGACAAATTATAGAAAACCCGCTGTATTATACAGTAAACTCTTGATTATCTGGATCTTCCTTATCTGACACTCGACAATATCCGAAACATCCGGACCAGGGACCAGGGACCAAAGATAGTATATAGTATACATGTGTGTGTATATATATATATATATATATATATATATATATATATATATATATATATATATATATATATATATATAATTAAAAAATATGAAAAACTCCTCTCCAATGGTTGGTCATGGGAGAGGAGGGGCAGTAAGGCTGTGTAGAGGAACTCACTCAGAGGAAAGGTTGTTTTGGAAGGTGGGTGGAGTAGGAAAGCAGTGTCCCTGGCTGTTAAGGGATGGGAATGTAGTTTGGGATGGGTGGAAATGGGTAGGAAGGCAACTGACTTCACTAGAACTTTTTTGTTTCTTATAAGTAACTTACCAAGTAATTACATAGCTATAGTTTCCACTCGCTTGGCTGCTTAAATTTTAAAAAATGCGGTAGCAATTCGATAGTTTAGTGTAGGTGATAAGCCCTGCCCACCAACAGGAGTACTGGAAACGACATAGAGAAAACCTCATCAGGGATTTGCTGCAGCTTTTGTTTACTGATTTTTGGTTGTATGGCTGGATTTCAGTGAAGTATTATTGCCTTTTTGAGTAACCTTCAAGCTTTATTAGCTGTCAGGATAATTTTTGTAGTTCTTTGGTTATTAGTTATGTCTGATTGAAGTTCACCGATTTTCGCTGTTGTAGCGAAAATTGCAAAACCAGATTAATCAATCTTCACATGATTCTCATACAATTTGCAGTAAATGTGGGGGCAGAAATATATTAGGGAGAAAACTTGTGCTAAATGTAATTAGTAGCAAGAGCAGAAGGTACTTAATCTCAACTAGACAAGTTAGAGAGAGATAGAGAAAGGAAAGCGGCTTCTAGAGCCTAGAAATGAGCTTTCTTTAGTCTAGTTTCCTACTGTAGCCTAGGTTAGAAGCTATCTCTGCTATTCCTTCTTCCCCTCTTCCTTATTTTTCTCCTGCTGCTAGCCCTCCTATTTTTAATCCACCTTCTCCAGCGCCTGGCTCCCTCGCTTCCGAACCCAATGCCACTGCCAGTCTTGAGTCTAGGTTTAACAAGAATTTAACCTAGTAGTGATATAGTGAATTGGAGGAGGTGTCTACTCATCCTGCCGATGCTCCTATACCAATGTCCCTGTCAGACTCCCTAAACCTGGGAGGAGGCATACTGGAAGTCCAAGGGAGGTCAGTGGGGTTTGCCCACGGGTAGGCGCCCCCTCAGTCAAACCTGTTCGTTCCCAGGTATCGGCAGACAGTCACTGGAAAGGCACCTTGAGAGGAGAAAGTATTGTGCAGGTGGAGGAGGTGGCTGTTCATCCTGTTGATTCTCCTATACAAAGGTCCCCATCAGACTCCCTTAAACCTGGGAGGAGGCGTCCCTGAGGTCCAAGGGAGGTCGATGGGGTTTGCCCACAGGTATTCGTCCCCTCCGTCAATCCCAGGCTTTGACAGATAGCCTTTGGAAAGGTGTCTCTGTGGATGTGCATCAGTTGTCATCCAACTCTCAAGATCCCAGCCCGGACTTGGAAGCACTGCAAGCGCTCTCTAGATTTGTCTTGTCCATTGAAGAGACAAGCAGGCAATGCTGGCAGCTGTTCTCTGCTGCCACGTTAGCGGTTTAAGGAGCCAAGTGCATTCCTCAACCTTCCCCAGCTACGTGAGCATCCACTGCCAGTTTCGGAGCACCTGGCGCCAGCTCTTGAGCACTTGGCACAATTTGTCAAGTGCTCAGTGCCTGTTTATGAGTATCCAGCACCAGCTCCCAAGTGCTTAACGCCAGTTGCCAAGCACCCTCTTCCAAGCACCTGGCACTAGCCCCCAAGCGCTTGGCACCAGCTCCCAAGCACCCAGTGCCAACTCTTCAGTAATTATCTCCTGCTTGAAGCACCAAGACCTGTTTCCGGCCACAGGTCTCCTAGCCTACACAGCTCTCCTTCATATTTATGGGCAAGCTTTCCTGCTCATTTTTGGCTCCTACTAGCCTGCCTGATGAGGAGCCATCCAGATGGCAGACCTATGCTCCCCACATGGTGCTTTCCTTATCTTCTAGAAAGACACTCGAGATTGAAGTTTGGTTTTCTGCCAAGAGGGAGCAAGATAAGGCTCCCTTCGGTTTTCCTCCCTCGCATTTAATCCATAGGAGGTTTCTTTCCTACACCACTGGGGAAGTTCCTTCTTCCTGATACTCGGCTTTTTTGTCAGCTAAAATTATGTTTGTCTTCAGCAGAACCTGACCTACTTGTCAAGACCTCTTGGAGTTGTTTGAAGCTTTCATTTCCTTGGACTGGATGGTGAGAGTGGATGAGCCTACCGGGGACTCTAGTGCATCAAGACATTCGTCAAGTTGGGCAAACTTCTCATGAGTGTTGCAATTCTTCCTCTAGGCCAACTGGGATGGAAACACAGCCAGACACTACACGTTTTCCATAAACCCGGTAATCAAGTCGGATCGGCATGGTGGCGGTCCAAACGCAGACTTTTGAAAGGAAAGCCCTTCATCCTCTGAGCCCAGACTTAGACTTCTATTTAGACTCCTCGGTTCTAGGTTGAGGAATCCTTTTGGGATGCGCCATTCTGCCCTTCAAAATGATCAGGGAAGTGTTGAACAGGTCTTGGGCTCATCGCAACATTACAATGATTCTCATAGCCTGTTCTGGCCCATGGAAGAATGGTTCCAGGGCCTGCTACAGTGGTGGGTGGACCTTCCGAGACTCCTTCCCCTAAAAACCGTGTCTTCTCAGACAACCTCACTTTAATAGATACAACAGGGTCGTCCGTTCTTGCCCTTACAGGCTTCAGACTGTCTGGAAGCTTGTCAGAGCGTAAGACTTCAAGATGCACTGCAGAGGCTATTGCAAGATGCAGGCATCGATTTCCTAGCCACGTCTTTCAGGTTAAGTGGGCATACATCCAAAGCTGGTGTCTCAGACTCAGCATCCCTTCGGAGACATCTGTGACCCAATTTCAGATTTCCTTCTTTATCCGAGGAGATCTAGGAATCTCTCGTCCTTCATCATTAAGGGTATCGAGCTGTGTTTAGTTCAATGTTTAAACACAGGTCCTGAATCTTGTGTCAATCCCACCTCGTCAAGTCTTGTGATACGCCTAAGCACAAAAGGAAGATCCAGTCTCCTTGAACCTGGACGTAGTGTTGAAGTAGCTGACAGGTTCCGCTGTTCAACCCCTTCATTCCTCTTCTCAGAGAAACCTTACTCGGAAGACTCTCTTCCTTGTGGCCTTGGCTACTGCTAACATAGTGAGTTCCAAGACATCGATAAAGGGTAAATTTTTTCACAAGGAGATGCAGTTTACTTCTTTACCCTTGGATTTTTAGCCAAGAACGAGGACCCTTGCAAGCCCTGGCCCCGCTCTTTCTCAGTTAAGACCTTGATGGATACCTTGGCTCTGAGGAGGAAGAAGAGAAAGTTTTTTGTCCTGCTAGGGCATTAAGGTATTACCTGAGCAGGACCAAGAAGATCAAAGGACCATCCAATAACCTCTGGTGCTCTGTCAAGAACCCGTCTCGCCCTCCAACTAAGAACACATTGTCCTTTTTCGTCAGAGACCTAATTTCTGAGGCACACTCTCAGTTTCAGGAGAATATTTTGCCTAATTTTACAGTGAAGGCTCATGACGTCAGGACAGTCTCCTCCATTTTAGCTTTCAGGCACATATTTCACTCACCCTTCAGGCACATGTTTCACTCCCATTTTGCAGTCAGCCTACTGGAAGTGCAAACCAATCTTCATGCCTCACTGTTTAAAAGAAGTTGAAAAAGTGTTTGAAAATAGCAGTACCTTGGGGCCATTGTCAGTGGCTGACATGGTATTGGGGGAGGAAGCCTAGGAATCTCTTTTTTCCTGCTGTCTCTTTGCCTTAAAGTAGGTTGTTGAATTTTTGGGAGCCAGGGGGTGCCTGGAGTACCCATCAGTCTCAGTGGATGGGTTGTGGTGTTTTCAGTGTAGGTGAAATCATTGTCTGGTTGTTTTTATTGTGGTACTGTGCCCAGGGCAAGGGCACTTATTGATGCTTTGCTAGCCATCAGACATATCCTTTGCTGCAAAGCTCCCACCCAAGCAGAGGTGCTCCACAGCTAAACCACCACACCACTACAGGTTGAGATGAGCACCAACCAGAGGCAGTAACTACCACAGTAGCTCTCTTACCAATTAAGGAAATGACAAGCATTGTCTTCAGTGCTAGCAGTTTTTCTATTTCCAAGTCATTACCATAAGTTAATGTTTTGGAGTAGAATATGTCCATGCATCCCACCTCCTGTCAATGTAGGATTTATCTATGTAATTACTTGGTAAGTTACTTACACAGTATATGAAAATGTTATTTTCATGATAAAATTAAGTTTCATATACAGGCAGTCCCCGGTCTACGATGGGGTTCCATTCTTACGCCACGTCATAAACCGAAAATCGTTGTAAACTGAAAAATTATCGAAAATTGTCAAAAATCCAAAGAAAACCTTACTTTTAATGCTTTTGTTACATTGAAAAAATGTAAACTGCATTTTTATTGAGTTTTTCATCAAGAAAACCTCCAAATTTTTATTATTCTGCCATTTTGGAGCCACATTTCTTCTGTTGGATCGGCGGCGTAAGCTTCATAACCCTGGAACATGTGTCGTAAACCGGGAAATAATTTCTGATGAATATATTTGAAAAGCATCGTAACCTCAGAACGTTGTAAGCCGGACCAGTCATAAACCAGGGACTGCCTTTATACCTACCAAGTAATTACGGATTGGAGCCCTCCCTCCTCCCCTCTCATGGACATAAGGACACAAACAAAATGAGATTTTCTGCTAAGTCGTTTCCAATACTCCCGTTGGTGGGCAGGGCTTGTCACCAACACTAAATTATCGAAGTGCTACTACGATTTTTTAAATAAAGGCTGCCACTCGAGTTAGAACTATAGCTATGTAATTACTTGGTATTTATATATGAAACTTAATTTTATCATGAAAATAACATTTTTGTTAGATCATAGTGTCCTTAGCTGTGCTTGTAGAGTGAATTTCATTTTTGGTAGATTGTACTAGGTTAGGTTTTCAAAGAAGATTACCAAACTTATGGCTTATGTAACAATTCATAACCATCCTTTTTAATTAACAGCCACTTACTATATTGCATGATCACCACTTACCAAAGAACTGACATAAACAACATTAAGTATGATGTAAACAAATGAATTGGGAAACGTGTTTTGAAATTTTAAGGGATTGTATTTTAACGTAAAGTACAGTAAACCCCCCGTATTTGCGGTGGATGAGTACCACACCCCACGCGAATAGCTGAAACTCAAGAATACTTAGAACCCTTCTAAAAACACTTAAAACTGCTTATTTTGATAGTTCAAACACACACAAAACAAACTAAAAATGCTTATACAGATAGTATCCTACTTACGATGGGGTTAGGTTCCAAAAAAACCATTGTTTGTTGGAAAAAACGTAAGAAATACCAAAACGTATCTCGAATATAGCCTAGCCTACATTAGCATATTTGGTACCATGTATACATTGTGGTAGCCTAGCCTACACTATAAAGTATACTCTATACATACTGTACATGGTATAGTAATTATTAATATCAGCTAATTCTGAGGTTCATGCAAAGTGAAATTGAATAACAAACAAGAATTAGCTTAGCCTACACCCTGGCATATTGTATACATAAATGGTAGCGTAGCCTACATTATACTGTATTCTATATTCACATATCATTCAGTATTATACAAACGTCAACATAATGAATATGCATCTTTTCCATGGATCTTTTAAAAGTTATGCCTTAATTCACTGTATCCAATAATATTGTATATATGCTTATGTTGCTTTTGTATTATAAATTGTGGTCATGGCATCTCAAAGTTTTGGTTTGGAAATCGTTTATGCCGTGTTTATTTTGCCATATTTAATTCGGTTCAGAGCGCTTTTCTTGCTTCTAGTTGGCATAAATGAATCTCTAGATACTTTATTTATATGGGGCAAGGTTATTTTTGTTACACGAAGTGTTTTTAAATCGAAATATAACTAAAATACATCTCGTTGTGAAATTAATTTATCTGTTATTTTCGTTAATAATAGATGATGAATGATGATGGCCATTTGGGGGCGTTTGTTTTGTGTAAAAAATCAAGATTCCTTTCGCTATTTTCACTTGATTTTATCATAATACAAGCTTTACGTACTTATCATTTATCGGCGTAAAAATAACAGTAATATGTTCTTTCATGCCCAGTAATTTTGATTAAAGTACTTTCTCTCCAATTTTAATTACGATCGAGTGTCGTCCATGCTGCTGATACACGATAATTTGCAGTATAGTCATTAGCAGTTTGAACATTGTTTTCTCAGCTTCAGCTACAACTTGGAGCCAAAATTTAGCAGTATACTGTACAGTATTTCCTTGACGATCTTTTATTCATACTGAATAAGGGTATAATGTAAAAATATATCGGTCCTGTTCTACTTAATGTCATTTGTGCTATAACCTACAGTAATTGTTTATTACCGTACGATGGTTGAAATACCAGGTAAACGGCTGTTGTTAACCGATTCGATTATAAGCGAAACAACAGTTTCTCGTTTGGTTATTTATGGCTGTACGCATTTACGCAAGAGTATAACGTTACTAACAATACTTTTATCCTTCGCTTTTATGTTTTTAAACTATAAGATGGGATAAAGAGATGGAGGAAAAGTTGTGCATTGTAATTTGGTCTCTCTCGCTGCCTGATTATGCTGCTGCCTGCGCCCACGCGAAATTTAAAAATATTTTATAAATATTGTCGTATTGGTATTAATTGCTTACCCCATTGCAAAATCAAATTATCGTAAGGTGAATTATCGTAACTCGAGCATTACCTGAGTATTTCAATAGTTTTATTACAAAAAGTGCATTTAGTCATGAAAATGAGATGAAAATACAGTAATTAGTGAATGGGCGAATTTTCTGCGAATAATTGGTAGATATGTTCCTCAGAGCAATCCGTGAATAGGTGAGTCCGCGAATCGTGAGAACTCAAATACGGGGGTTTACTGTATGTTAGTTTATCTTTGTATGCTGTACCTGTTGTACATTTATGTACAGAAATAAAAATTATTTCCATTAATAATCCATTTTTTTTATCAGCTGAAAAATTATTTTCTTAATTATTTCAGTAGTAGGCCTCAATCAGTTGATTTTGAGAATGTAAACATTAGCCTAGCCTACTTAAATGCATATGGCAGATGATCAGTCTTTTAAAATTACGGTGATGTTATGTTAATAATACAGTGTAAATGGATTCAGTAAGTAAGATATCAGTTTCATTTGTCTTGAATACAACTGTAATAGCCTGTTTGACTTATGCAGATGGATACTGTAAGTGTAACACCCAGCCTAGCCCCGTAGTTCACACATGCACATTTTGTATCTTGTGTAAGATAATACAATAAAACAACTTAAAAAGATTTGCCATATAAAAATACATTTCACATGAGTAACTTACAAGTAATTTTATAGCTAATATATCTACCCTCATGCGGCAACTTTTTGAATTTCGCGGTAGCGCTTCTTTTCTGTATTATGTAGGTGGCCCTCTGCCCACTACCGGGGGAAGAAGGAACAACGTGGTGGCCATATCCCTTTGTTGGCTTTTTCCAGTTTTATTTCATATTGGTTGAAGTACAGTTGTTTTGTTCTGGTTGTGGCTCAGGCTTTAGGTGGTTTATTCTGCTTGCTCGTCAGCCAAGATCATGTTTTCGTCCGCAGAACTGGATCATCTAATCGAAGACACGTTTAAAGTTTTTGAAATCCTCAGTTTCCTTGATTGGGTTGTGGACGCACTGGCCAAGAAAATGGAGGACCATCAAGATCTTGCTGTGGCTATCACCTCGGATTGGCTCAGGGTTTTGTCCTGTGTGGACAAAGCCGTTAGAGATGGTTCTCTAGAGCTTTCTCCCCTTGTTACTTTGGGGTACTAAAGAAACGAGGGCTCTGGTGCTCTTTTACTTCCAAGGGAGTTACCCAGACTCAAAAGTCAGCTTTGATGTTCTTGCCCCTGGACAGAAATCATCTCTTCCCTCAAGACACAGTGAAGGGAATAGCTTCAGACTTGCAGAAGAAGACAACGCAAGACTTGTTGACTCAGTCTTCGCGGCGCCCCAGGACTCGTCTTCTTTTCAGTCTAGGGCCACCTCCCCCCTCCAGCAACAGCCCTTTCGTGGAGGGAGATCTAGAATGCGATTTAGGTCCTGTGCAAATGTCAGGTTTGCACCCAGGACCATCAAGAAGAGCTCTTCCAAGCTAGTGCAGAAAAAGTGAGACAGAAACCCTTCATGTACCTGTAGGAGCCAGACCTCTAGAGTTTTGGGAGAAGTGACTGATAAGGGGACCGGAACCCTGATTACCAAGGTTTTGAAGGAGGGCTGTGTCATTCTAATCTGGTAGAGCCCCCCCCTCCCATTAGTCACCTCACCCATCACACTGACAGTGTACTTGGTAGGCTCCGAGAGGCATTCAGCCCTATTGGAGTAAGTTTCCTCCCTCATCCAAAAAAGGGCCATAGAGGAGGTTCAGAACACCAGCATGGAGGCGTTTTACAATGGCATCGGGGGGATTGGAGACCAGTCCTTGATGTAATTGCCCTCAATCACTATGTATTGAAGACAAAGTTCAAGATGGAGACAAGCCAATCAGTCCTTGCATCCATTCACCAGGGCGACTGGATGATAACTCTAGATATGTAAGATGCGTATTTTCATATCCTAGTTCATCCAGTTTCCAGAAAATATCAAAGGTTTGTCTTCCAAGACAAGGTTTGTCTTCCAAGACAAGGTGTACCAGTTTCGGGTCCTTTAGTTCGGCCTTTCAACAACCCCTCAAGTATTCACAAGAGTCCTTGCTCCTCTATCAAAATTGCTCCACTTTGTAAGGATCAACGTCAGTCTTTACATAGACAACTGGCTTCTTCGATCCCTGTCAAAGGACAAACGCGTGAAGGACACACAAGATTCTTCTTCTGACCCAGGAGCTGGGCCCTTTTATAAATTTCAAAAGTCCAGTTGACCCCTTTGCAAGAAATCCTCTGTCTGAGGATGATACTGAACTCTCATGTTTTTCGGGCTTTTCCATACCCCAAGAGGATAACCAGCTGCCCTCAGACAGTCCAGAATTTTCTAGCCCTTTCATCTTGTTCAGCTCAACTATGGATGAGCCTATTGGGGACTCTGGCCTCCATAGAAATGTTTGTCAGACTGGGCAGACCACATATGAGTTCTCCAGTTTTACCTGATGGCCAACTGGAACAGAAAAACACAGCTAGACAGTCATATTTTTCCAGTCACCCCGGAGATCAAATTGGACCTGCAGTGATGGCTGTCAGAAGGGAAGTCCCTTCCCCCTCTGAACCCCTACCTAGACTTCTATTCCGATGCCTCAGACATAGGCTAGGGAGCCCTGCTAAACAATCAAAGTCTCTGGGACATGGACCACAGAGCAACAGGGCTTACATATCAACATAAGAGAGCTGAAGACAGTTCAGCTAGGCCCTCAGAGGTTTTCCCCTATAGTTCACAAGACAGTAGTGGTGCATGTGGACAGTGCCACAGCCCTAGCCTTTATTCGCAAGCAAGGCAGTACCCATTCCAGAATTGAGTGACTCTGGTTGCCTGCTTTATCCAGGGAAAGTTGAATGTGATGGTGGACGAGCTGAGCCGTCAAAAGCAGGTCCATCCCACAGAGTGGACCCTGGATCCCCTAGTTTGTCTAGATGTGTGGAAGTTGTGGGGCAAGCCAATTATAGACCTGTTTGCCACCTCCAGGAACCATCGTCATCCTCTGTTTTGCTCACCAGTCCCAGATCCTCTTGCATGGGCGACAGATGCCATGCTACAAGATTGGTCGAATTTAGACCTGTACACCAACCCGAGCCTCCCCCCTTCAGCATGATCAGGGAGGCTTTGAACAAGTCCCAGGAGCACCACAGTGTGACCATGACCCTCAAAGCCCCATTTTGGACTTCCCAAGACTGCTTTCCCAAAAACCATCTCTTCAAACAACCTCACTTCAGAAGACACTGCCAAGAGTTGTCCACTCCTGTCCTGGCAGGCTTCAGACTGTCTGTAAACTGGTCAGAGCGAAGGGTTTTTCAAGGGAAACAGCAGAGGCTATTGCACAGTGCAGAAGAAAGTCTTCTAGCCTTGTCTATCAGGCCAAGTGGTCAGTCTTTCAATGTTGGTGCCACAACCGCAATATCTCATCTTCTGAGACCACTCTAACACAGATTGTGGATTTTTTCCTTTTCCTGAGAAATACCAGGGGCTTGTCTTCCTCCAGCATTAAAGGTTATTGCGCTATGCTTAGCTCAGTCTTTAAGCTTAGAGGCCTGGATCTGTCTTCGAACTCTGATATTAAGGACCTAAAAAAGTCTTTCAGTACAGCGAAACAGGAAAAGAACAACTTTTTGGTCCCTTGGAATCTGGATATGGTCCTGAATTGACTGATGGGCCCATCTTTTGGGCCCCTTCGGTCTGCTTCTCTTTGGAATCTGACAAGAGATTGGGTTTCTCTCAAGGAAATGCAGTTTGCTCCTTCACCCTAGGCTTTCTGGCAAAGAACGAGGACCTGTCCAACCCCTGGCCTCGTTCATTTACTGTTAAGAACTTAGTGGACATTCTTGCTCACGAGGAAGACAGAGTTGTATGTCCAGTCAGAGCTCTGAGATACTACATTAATAGGACAGAAAAGATCAGGGGTCCGTCTAGTGATCTTTGGTGTTCAGTAAGGAATCAATCTTGTCCTCTGTCAAAGAATGCCTTCTCTTTCTTATTGAAAGATTTGATCAGAGAAGCACATTCCCAGATCCAGGAGGACATTTTACCAAGTTTTAAAGTGAGAGAGCAGTGTCTACTTCATTGACATTTAGATATAACATGTCCTTGTCCTCCATTATCCAGTCAACCTACTGGAAGTACGGGTCCATTTTTGCCTCTCACTACTTGAAGGAAGTAGAAACAGCATTCGATGATTGCAGTACCTAAGGGCCATTATCGGTGGCTGGCATGGTATAGGGTGAAGAATTATAGGAAACACTTTTTCTGCTATCTTTTCGTCTTAGTGTAGGGTTTTCGAGTTTTTTGGGAGCCTGGGCGTATGAGGTACCTGGAGCATCCACTGTTTTAGTGGATAGGTTGTGATTTTTTTATCAAGTGTTTTCAGAGCAGGTGACATCCTTGCCTGGTTTTTTAATCATGGTACAGGCAGTCCCCGGTTATCAGCAGCCTCGGTTACCGGCGATCCGGTTTTATGGCACTTGTCTAGCGACGACGATAACCAGATTTTCGTCACTGATAACCGGTTATCAGCACTGAAAACCGGTTATCAGCACTGAACTATCGCACTCTTATCGCACTGATGGCTGATCATCGCGGCGTGATCGTTATCGCGCCGCTAACCAGGGATCAGTGCTATTGTCGCCGATTTTCGGTTAGCGGCGATTTTTGGTTGTCATCACGCCTTTGGGAACGGAACCCCGCCGATAACCGGCAACTGCCTGTACTGCACCCAGGGCAAGGGAACCTTATTGTATACTTTGCTAGCCATCGGGCACATCCTCCGCTGCAAAGCTCCCACTTAAGTAAAGGCAGCCCACGGCTCAACAGCCACGCCACTATGGGTTAAGATGAGCACCCATGAGAGGTGGTATTCACTTGTGGTATCTCTCTTACCAGGTAAGGAAACAAAAAGCATTGCATACAATGCTGGCAGATTTTTCTATTTCAAATATATTATCATGCTTTAATGTTGTGGAGTAGACAGTGTCCATGTATCTCACCTCCATTCAGTGTGGGATTCAGCCATGTAATAACTTGGTAAATTACTTATATGAAAATGACATTAAATAATAAAATTGTTTCATAAAGACTTACCAAGTGATTGCAGAATCAGAGCCCACCCTCTTCCCCTCGTATGGACATGAGGGCATAAACAAATTGAATATGGCCTCCTTGTTGTTCCTTCTTCCCCCGGTAATGGGTGGGAGTTCACCTACATAATAAACAAAAGTTCTACCGTGTAAATCAAAAAGTTGCCATGCGAAGGTATTGATAAGTATAAATTAAACTTAATTTTATCATGGTAAGCTGTGGGTAAACACAGGTAGGCTACCTACCTACCAAATTGTCATTTACAAGAGAGAGAAAAAGAAGGGGCTGCATTTTTTCAAAGTGTATGCAGTACAGTATAATTTGTTACAAGGGGGGTGGGGAAGGTAGATAATGGCCTTTTGCATAAATTTTTCATTTTAAAGTGCAGTGTTTGTTGGTTGTAAGCATATTTAGTATTTGCAGTTATGCTGTATTGACAAGGTAAGGTGAGGAAGGGTAAGGAGTTTCTCTTAAACATCCATAGATTTTTTGCTTGCCCTTATTCAGCTGTCGGTCTTATCCAACAGGGCCTTGGCTCTATTAATCCGGATTATTGAGAGATTACGTGTAATTAGATTTGAAATAAAAACCTCTTTCAAAAGAAAGTAAAAAAAAAAATAAATAGGCTTTTTGCTGCATCCAGAAAAAAAAATAATACCAGGTGGCCTCAAACAGCTACAGTGATCAGGGACGGACAGAAACCACTCAAACTGTGAAAGATATAGCCATCACAAGTGACAGAAATGGTTTGCAAACAGTATTGCAGAAAAGTAGACTGACTGATGAGGGAGTCAGAGTCTGAAGGCAAAGGTAGGACCATGTCTGGAGCAAAAATGATCTTAAAGCATTTTTTGCTCATGGAAACTGTAAAAAACCAAGTTTGGCTCAGAGCTGTTAAATTATACAGTACACTGATTGACTCTTTTCAGAAATTCCCATTAACCCACTAAGGAAATGAGTTATTAAGGTGAATGGTTAACAGAAGGAACAGGAAGATGAAGATGTTGAACCAGAGTAGGCCCCCAGGTCTAGATAGAATTTTGTCATTGTTGATCAAAGAAGCAGAAGAAGGAAATGATCCTCACTTCTGTAACAGCAACATTTATAAAGCATCCTTGAAACAAAGAAAAGTAGTGAAAGAATGGAAATTACAAAATGTTACTCCCATATTAAAGACGACTTTAAAGGATGAACCAGAAAACTGTTGGTTTTTCAGTTTTCAGGAAGATGGTAAAATCGATCAGGGCAGATGCTGTAATGAGACACCCAGAATAAAAACATTCCAGATCTAAACAGCCAGCATGAATTTTCACTGTATTAAGTACATGATAAAAGTAGAACATTAGACATACACTTTATCTGATTTCAGAAGGTGCTACTCAAAGATTAAAGGCAAAGGCAGTGAATGAGTTTAGGCGTCTTTGGAGAACATTGGATAGAAGATCATGGAAGTGATGGGAAATAAAGATTAACATAGTCATGATGGGCATTATTTTGTTGGGAAAAGTCACAAGTGGTGTGTGTACCTCAGGGTTTAGTATTGGGTCCTTTGCTTCTCATCATTTACATAAATGACCGATAAACGAAATGGATATCCTTGTGAAATGGCCAATGCTGATCAGCCTAGATAAATGCAGTCAAGATACGGGTTGTAAAGACCAGAATGGCAACTATAACCTACTTGCAAGTTGATAGAGTTTTCATCAAGAGGAAAATTTAGGAGTTATTATCACTAGTGACTTGCAACCATCTGGATAACCTTTTGAGTAGTAAGAAAATTGAAAGAAAACAACAAAAACACCAGGATATACATTTAATATCAATTTACAGTAAACCCCCCATATTCGCGGTCTCACTAGTCCCGGACTCCAGTATTTGCTGATTTCTCTGTGGAACGTATCTACCCATTATTCACGGAAAATTCACCCATTTGCAGTATTTTTCACTGAGAAATTTTCACTAATTACTCTATTTTCATATCATTTTCATGACTAAATGCACTTTTTGTGATAAAAGTATTAAAATACTTAGGTATAAACATTTTTAGAAGGTTTTTTTGTGTTTAACCTATGAAAATAGGCAGTTCTAAGTGTTGTTAGAGGGGTTTTAAGTATTCGCGGATTTTAGTTATTCGCGGGGGGCGTGCGGTACGCATCCCCCGCGAATACATGGGTATACTGTACTTCTGTATGAGGAAAACAAGACTCTTTAATTTTATACAGTATACTAGTTAGACCTCACCTGTATGCGTCCAGAATGTTATCCCAAAGGAAGGACCAACAGAGCATAGAAGCATTACTGTATAAGCAAGATTAATCAGACTTGGGATATGAAAGGAGGCTAGAATGTCTTGGTTTATGCTCGCTAGGAGAGCATTGAGTAAGAGCTCAGTGGACACAGACATTTAGGATATTGACGTATCTGTTACCTTAAGTAGTAACCAAACTAGATCCAACAAATGGAAAATGGAACTAAAAAGGTTCAATGCCAAGATCAACCTTTTCATATGTATGGTAGCTATAGCAAGAATAGAGTAAATAAAGTGATCACCATAAGTTTTTGTCTCTCTGTCTCTCTTAAGGTGTTTCCTTGGGTGGACTAACAAGTCTTTGAGGTACCTCTGTCCATGTAACTTGATATAAGTAACATCCATAATCAAAATGCATAGGAACTGTACAGTATCACTGGAAATGCTCACATGCATACAGGGAAACAAGATAATATTTTTGAAGAGTATATTGTAACCCTTGACATTCTGTTCCATTTAATGATGCTGTTAATATAGGTGTATCAAAGTCAGGTATTTGTTACATTGCTGTATCCAGTTACCGACTAATTAATTTTTTGCTACCTAACCACAAAATTTCCTTATAAATTTCTTTTAAATAAAAATGCACTTGTTTAATGATTAAGGAAGTACTTCAGAAGCTCTGAATATTCTCACCAACATGTACATATTAGTTTGTCATTTACATACGTTATACTCTCTTCATATTTCATCAGTTACATCTTTATAAAATATGGTTATCACAGTGCTTGTTACCTGCTTGTTGGGAATCTAAGAGTAAAGGTTCAGATACTGTACAGTAATTTGGTAAAAAAAAAAAAAAAAGTACCCGAGTGAGACAAGGGTGTGTACCTGTAAATTTACTGTCCTTGACCAGATCTTGTTGTATGTACACATGGGTGAGTAAACAACAGAGCCATGGTCATTAGAGCAGAGCATTTAAATCTATAAGAAGTATATGAATTAAAAACCTATTACTCTTACCAAAAAGCCAGAACCAGTTGTAGTAGTAGAACATGCATATTTTATGTTTATATTGAAACTGACATGGTAATAAATTCATTCCATTTTCAGAGTAATGAACTTAGTCACATCAATGTCCCTGTTATGTTAATGCCAGATGACTTCAAAGCGTATTCAAAAGTCCGAGTTGACAACCACCTCTTTAACAAGTAAGCTTTTTCCTTTTTTTGTGAACCATCTTATGTAGAAAATGTATGTATTTTGAAATTCAGATAGTTTCACTCAGAAATTTTGGTAAATCAGATTTTCATATAAGTAACTTACCAAGTAATTACATAGCTATAGTTTCCACTTGCTCAACAGCTTAAATTTTAAAAATCACGGTAGCACTTCGGAAGTTTAGTGTAGGTGACAAGTCCTGCCCACCAATGGGGCTACTGTACTGGAAATGACTTACCAGAAAACCTCATTCTATTTCTGCCGGCTCTCGAGTAACATCTGGGGTTTGCTGCCACTTTTGTTTACACTACTAATTTTCAGTTGCATGGCTGGATTTCGATGAAGTATTACCGCTTTTTTGAGTAACCTTCAAGCTTTAATAGCTTTCTGGTTCTTGGTTATTATTATGGCTGATTTAAGTTCAACTGTTTTCGTTGTTATAGCATTACAGTAAACCCCTTGTACTCGCGGTCTCATGATTCGCGGACTCACCTATTCGCAGATTTCTCTGGAATGTATATACATTTTTGGCAGAAAATTCGCCCATTTGTGATATTTTGCACTAAGAAATATTCACTAACTACTGTATTTGCACATGATTTTCATGACTAAATGCACTTTTTGTGATAAAACTTAAAATACTCAGGTATAAGCATTTTTAGAGATTTTTTTTGTGTTTCAACTATCAAAATAGGCAGTTCTAAGTGTTTTTAGATGGTTTTAAGTATTCGCGGATTTTAGCTATTCGCCAAGGGGGGTTGGTACACATCCCCTGTGAATACAGGGGTTTACTGTAATCCATCTTTATACGATTCTCATATAGTTTGCAGTAAATGTGGGGGCAGAAATATAGTAGGGTGGAAACTTATGCTAAATGTAATGATTAGCAAGAGTAGAAGGTACTTAAATCTCAAATAGACAAGTTAGAGAGGGATAGAAAGGAAAGCGGCCACTAGAACAGAGAAACAAGCTTCCCTTAGCTTAGAATTCTACCTTAGCGTAGGTTAGAAGATAGCTCTCCTATTCCTTCTTTCCCCCTTCCTGCCCTTTTCTCCTGCTACTACTCCTCCTCTTACTTTTAATCCACCTACTCATGCACCTGGCTCCCCTGCTTCCAACCCTTGCCATTGCCAGTCTGGAGTGTAAGTTTAACAAGAATTTAACCTGACAGTGATGTAGTGAAGTGGAGGAGGTGGCTACTCGTCCCATCGGTTCTCTTAGACTAAGGTCACTGTCATACTCCCCGAAACCTGGGAGGCCGAGTGGGTTGGCCCATGGGTAGTTGGCCCCTCGGGTCGAACCTGTTGCATGTTCCCAAGTATTGGCAGACTGCCTCTGGAAAGGCGTCTCGACAGGAGAAAGTGTTGTGTAAGTGGTGGAGTTGGCTGCTCGTCCCACCGATTCTCCTAGATGAAGGTTCCTGTTATACTCCCCTAAACCGTGGGGGGATGTCATACCGTAGGCCCAAGGGAGGTCGGTGGGGTTTCCCCACAGGTATTCGCCCCCTCAGTCGAGCATTTTGATGGATCCCAGGCTTTGACAGACAGCTGTTGGAAATGTGTCTCTGTGGATGTGTGTCAGTTGTTGTCCAACTCTCAAGACTCCGACCCAGATTTGGAAGTGCCGCAATTGCTTTTTATTTTCGTCTTGTCCATTAAAGAGACAAGCAGGTGATGCTAGCCGCTCTTTTCCACTGCCCAGTTAGCAGTTTAAGGAGCTGGGCTCAGTCCCCTAGCCTTCCTGCAGTGTGTGGAACAGTCCAGATTTTTTCTCTCCTGAGCGTCTAGTAAACCCCCTGTATTCGGGGCGATGCGTACCAACCCCCCTGCGAATAGCTAGAACCCTTGAATACTTAGAACCCTTCTAAAAACACTTAGAACTGCCTATTTTGATAGTTCAAACACACACAAAAAAAAAAAAATGCTTATACAGGTATTATCCTACTTACCATGGGGTTAGGTTCCAAAAAACCTGTCGTTTGTTAGAAAAAACGTATCTCGAATACAGCCAAGCCTACCTAGGGTATTCAGTACCATGTATACAAATATGATAGCCTAGCCTAAACTATAAAGTATACTCTATACATACACGGTATAGTTATTATTAATATCAGCAAATTGTGGAGGTTCATGCAGAGTGACTTATGATAATTCAATACAAAGGGAAATTGAATGACAAACAAGAAATACTCAGCCTACACTGTGGTATATTGTATACATGTGCGGTAGCCTAGCCTACATTATACTATACTCTATATTCACGTATCGTATTATGAAAACATCAAGGTAACGAATATGCATCTTTTCCATGGATCTTTTGAAATGTTATGCCTTAGTTCACTATATCCAATAATATTGTATATATTCTTATAGTGCTTTTTTATTATGAATTGCAATCAATGGTTTGGTTTGAAAATTGCTTATGCGGTGTTTATTTTGCCATGTTTAACTCAGTTCAGAGTGCTTTTCCATTATTTAGTTCCAAGAGCCCAAGGATAATCCCTTGGTGCCCATGGTCTTCGTTCAAGCGCCCAACTCTTCTTAAGCGCCTGACACTGTCAGTTTCCAAACTCCCGGCTCCAGCTCCCGAGCACCTGGCGCCAACTCTTCAGCATCAATCTCCTGCTCAGAGCGCCAAGTGCCCATTTCCAACCATGAGTCTCCTAGCCTATGCAGTTCTCCTTCAACATTTGTGGGCGACCTTTCCTACCCTTTTTTGGCTCATGCTAGCCCCGGTCTCACCTACCTCGACCTTCCTGATAATGAGCCATCGAGATGACAGACCCAGGCTCCCCACATGGTGCTTTCCTCATTTTCTAGGAAGACACTCAAGGAGATTGAAGTTTGTTTTTCTGCTAAGAGGGAGCAAGGAAAGGCTTCCTTCATTTTTCCTCCCTTGCACTTAATCCATAGGAGGTTTCTTTCCTATGCCGCCAAGGAAAATCCTCCTTCCCGACGCTTGGCGTTTTCGTAAGCGAACATTTTTTTTCGTCGGCAGAACTTGACCTTCTTGGCAAGACCTCTTTGAGTTGTTCTTTGAAGCTTTCAAATTCTTGGACTGGATGGTGAGAGCGCTAGCAAAGAAGATTGGAAATAGCAGTGATTTGTGGAGACTTCACCTCGGACTGGCTAGGAGTCCTTTCTCATGCAGACAAACCTTCAGAGTTGGCTGTCTTGAACTTGTGGCTCTTTTCTCCTTGGGAGTTTGAAGGAAAGAGGTTTTTGGTGCTCTTGTTCCGCTAAAGGACTCACTCAACCCAGAAGTCGGACCTTCAGTAGAAGTCAACTTAGGATCTTCTGGCACATCCTTCCAAACACCCCAAGAATTCGTCTGTGGTAGTTCCTAAGATTGTCTCTCCTCTCCAGCAACATTCCTTTTGTGGGAGTAAGCCCAAGCCCAGTCTAGGAGACCCGTTCCAATTCCCACTTCCCGAACGGGAATTTCCAGGATGTGGTCTCCAGAAAAACAGCCTTCTCATCAACATCAGAGAGCTGAAAGCTGTTCATTTAGGGCTTCAGTGCTCCTCGATCCTAATTCACAACAAGACTGTGGCAGTCCATTCAGACAGTACGACAGCCCTAATGTACATTACGAAAGCGAGGAGTATGGATAAAATTTAGCGAGCGAAAGAAAGGGATTTATATATGAGTGCTGTGCATACATCAGTTATAACAATGGAATTTTTAATGGATCTCAGAATTAAAGATGGTGGACGATTAGGGATGGGGCCGCATGGCCTGGAATTGAAGATTCTAGGTCGGAATTTACTATTCTCTCAACTAGAGAGCAGAAATTTAGATTCCTAAATACCTGTCGATCAAGTGAGAGAGAGAGGATAAATCCAGCGATATGAAAACAGCTGCAGTCAAAGCCTTGGTGGTCGCCTACACAATGTGCCTGTCAAGGAATTCGGGACTTTCAAATTGTCCTTATCACATGGACAAAGGAGTAAGGGCACTATTCCTTTTATTAACTCATTGACTGAGTTGCTCCCTAGCTTCCTATTCTTAAAACATGCAGCTCGTAGAATGGTTACAATGCTCTCTTTTCATGAACTAAATTGGCATGCATGTGGTCTATCAATTACCTAACACTAATTGCAGTCACTTTTCGCACCTAGCATAAACCTCAACAAAATATTTCGACACTTGTACTTATGCTGTGGAACTGGCTCTTCTCATGTGCTTTAAATGGAGGAGGGGTATGATGATAGGGTCGTCTTTAACATGCGACCAGCCAAGCAGTTGCTATTCTGCTGATAAGTTGCAATTGCAACTTGCACGCATGCTGGCAAGGTTCTACAATGCTATGTATTTGCCTTTGATACTTACTTGATTCTGGGCGGCAACAGATAATCGCAGGGAGTTCTTTACATTATCAAGAAATCTACTGTGGTGTACTAAAACATCTGACTAAATAGACTGATTAGGGCAACTTTGTAGATGGATAAATCAAGGGAAACCCTGTTGTCTTAGGGCCTTTTTCATGTGAGAGAAGAGTATGTAAACTCAAGGTTCTCTTAATTAATTCTATTTACATAAACACAGATCAGAAGACTGAAGAACTGCGGGGCAGGTAATAACAGGGTCCTGCTAAATGAATGAATTCTGCACAGGAGAAATATTCTACGCTGATGATGTCTTCATAACAGGGACATCGCAGAGGGGTAGATTAAGGGGTGGCATAAGGCCACTGCACATGGGATAGAGCCGAGAGTGGTTCCACAGCCAAGGCCGATCTGCAAGAGATGCAGTGGCCTTATGCCACCCCTTAATCTACCCCTCTGCGATGTCCCTGTTATGAAGACATCATCAGCATAGAATATTTCTCCTGTGAAGAATTGATTCAATTAGCGGGACCCTGTTATTGCCTGTCCTATAATTTTTCATTCTTCTGATATGTTTATTATGTAAATAGAATTAATTAAGAGAACCTTGAGTTTGCGTAATCTTCCCTCATGTGAAGAAGGCCCTAAGCCAACAGGGTTCCCTTGATTTATTCTCTACACAGTTGCCCTAATCAGTCTATTTAGTCAAATGTTATAGTAAAATACAGTAGATTTCTTGATAATGTAAAGAACTCCCTGTGATTATCCGTTGCCACCCAGTATCAATTAAGTATCAAAAGCAAATACTAGCAATACTTACCAAGCAATTGCAGAATCGGAGCCTGCTCTCCTCCCCTCTCATGGACATAAGGGCACAAACAGAATGAGGTTTCCTGTCAAGTCGTTTCCACTACTCCCATTAGTGGGCAGGGCTTGTCACTAAACTATCGAAGTGCTACTGCGATTTTTTAAATAAAGGCTGCCACATGAATTAGAAACTATAACTATGTAATTACTTGGTAAGTATATATATGAAACTTAATTTTATTATGAAAATATCATTTTCATTTCCATACACTGTAATTTTTTGTTTAGTAATTTTCAACACTTGCTTATTGTCAAGTAGTTGCAGTGTTTCAGAAAAATACAGTATGTTGAAATTAAGATGAGCAAATCACATATTCACCTTCATTGTGTTTGGCTAGGTATTTTTATTACTCTTATATTCTGCACTTGCAAGTAAAAACATATCAGTACTACTATGAGATTCAGAGCCTTTGTCTCAGTGTTTTTCTGGAATAACTTTTTTTCTGTGCTCTTGACAAAGATATTACTTAGCCATAGTATACTTTACATCCTTACCTAATTTTTGGCAGCATTCTTTATTACTTATATTAAAAAAAAGTATATTCATAAGAGTAAAATGAAGCAGCCAAAGCCAGTGGCAGAACACTGTAATGTATGGCTTCAGAGTTATACGTGGCGTAAACATATGACGTCCCGACTTCTCCCACAAGGTGATGACGACAAAGAGCTGTCTCTGAAATTCTGAATGAATATTCATACCTTGTTAAGGCTTCAAGAATGGCGGCTATGATAAGTCATTGTCCCCATGGTTGCAGGACAGCTTTTGTGATTCAACTTGCACAATTGTTTAGAAGTGAGGAGGCCCATGGCAAACCCTACGTAGGGTTGAACAGGTAAATGAATAATAAGGCCCTTTTTTGGGTAAGGAGTACACCCGGACATCCAAGGCTACCAAGTTTTCGTCATTTGTTGACTTCAATAAGGTGCAGAAAGATAATTACATATGCTCTATAAAGCAATAGTTGTTGATTTCTTAGTAAAATATAACTTGCGGAGCAACATTAAAACTTGCTTTGCCAAAAAAAAAAATGTCATGGTGTATAATACATCACTGAATGACCTCTATAGGTCCCAGTGTTTGGGCTTAGCCCAAAACGCCATAATCCACCCATAGATTATAATGTCAAGTTTCCTCATATGTAATTATATTAAATAAAGGATCCATGTAAGGGCATGTCATTTCATATGATCGCTCCTGTCCTCTTAGTGACAGAGTACAACAGTGGCTGAATTGTAACATTACAGTATAATGAAAGTTGTTTTCATATTCCACAGAATATTACTGACATGGTAGTTCGATTGTTGGTAGGCTTTTAAACACCAAGATTGCTTGCACACTAACAAGTATAAGTATACTCGGTCCTTCAATATGCTCGCTTGAATGATTTGTTAATTGATTTTTAATTATATAATTTTTCAATGGAGAAATAGTGATAGAAAGTAATTTTTTGGATTACTTGTGGAAACCTTTTTCTTCAAGGATTCTAGCACTTGACCTCATGGCATAAGTCCTATATACTACTACTACCAGTACTACAAAGTGTAAACAAGGAGTATTGGTTGTATTTCATTGTTGCCAGAGGTTGAGACTTTTTCATGAAGAGCCAATTATCCATCGAGAAGGAGGCAAGTTAATGACGTCATAAGTTACGTCATATCATTGAAAGACATTCCTCTGAGTTTGCTGGCGATGTCTACAAGAAGTCGGTGTTACTCTTATAATTACCAGAATTATGCAACTTTTGTAGTACAGAATACAGTACAGACAAAAATTAGCTAGGGATGTAAGGTACCCTGTGACAAAGTATCATCTTTGTCAGGTACATTGGTAAAATTCCGGAAAAACACCAGGACACCAGCTGTGAATCTCATAGTAAGTAAATACAGTAAGCTTGGATTAAGAATTATTTCATTCAAGAATATGTTTTCTTTCTTTCAGAGCATTCTAACAAAATCTGAGATTATAATAATAATTTTTCTTTCACAGAGAGAACCTTCCTTCACATTTTAAAGTCAAAGAATATTGCCCAATTGTGTTCAGAAACTTAAGGGAGAGGTTCGGCATCGATGACATAGACTTTCGAGAATCACTGACTAGGTATGCATGTTGAGCGTGTTTTGTATAGTTCCATTTGTTATTGTGATTTTTTGTAATTAGGTGTCTGTTTTGTTTGTGTCAGATAAGGATATAGTGCATATATTTGATTATTTTTTTGTCAAGAGCTTGTCTTGATGTAGATGATTTTGAAGCCATAGAACTTAAGAACTTAATTTCAGAATATTTTAGAATGTGTTAAATCCTCTATAACTTGAAAGTTCTTTTTTGTTAGAATTTTAATTATGCATATGGGAAAGTTAAAGGCTTTATCTTTATTTTACAATACTGTTTATCTTAAGGAGAGTAATTTTTGGTCACATAAGTCTGCTTTTTGGTATTCTGGGAAGATTTGTTTAAAAATTTTTGTTTTTTCTCTATTTCTGTCATCCTAAGTAGAAGTTAAATTTTTTTTACCTAATGTTAATAACTTTTATTGTTATTGACAAGTGCATATTACAGTTTTAGTAGATATAAGTTAATAGAAAATACTGTTAAATTCCTTGTTCATACTTTCTATTATTTTGACTTAATTTACCATATGTACATGTTTGCCATAGAATATCACACAAGGTGTAAGAAATGAATTGGCATTTGCTTATTTGCTGGTCACAGCCTCAACATACAAGATCTTTGCCATTGCGAAGATACTGAATTAACACTTTCACTGTCTCATTTGATGAAAGACATTATCACAGATTATCATTTCACTGTCTCATTTGATGAAAGACATTATCACAGATTATCCAGTTGAGCTTGAAGTTGCTGCTTAGTTGCTAGTAACTAATACATACAGTAAATGTAATTCCCCAAAATTGTGGTGTATTTTTATTTAGGTGTTGCATTGATGAATAAGTGAAGTACAAGTTCTTAGTTTTATAAATTGTTCAGCTTTAGACCAACTTCATCTATATAGCAGCTGATTTTGTATATTGTTGTTTTCAAGAGCAGATCTTATGAAAGGGAGTAGGAGATTTGTGTGGTAACCTTCAAAAGGCTTCTTTCATGCTAAGAGTTTTCTGTATTCTGTTTATAATCGTGTTTTGTCAAGTTTTGGTTTCTCTCAATTTTGAGAGAAGATTTTGATGGAACTTTATTATATAAGAATTCATAGCGGGAAAATGCATGCACACAGAAATCAGGAGTAATGCTATCTAACCTCTTCCCTTACTATCACAAGTTCACTTGAGAACCATTACCATATATTTTTTTTTTTATTTACAATTATGAGAATATTTGTTCATTACCCAGGAATATCCCCACTTCATCTATTAACAGGATTTTACATATTCTTCAATGCATTCATGTTTTCTATTCTTCCTCTCTGTCGTTATCAAGCAGTTATGTTGCATTTTTCTCAGTATATGACGGTGTGTCTCGTTTACTTTCATGATAGAGTTTTAGGTATCTAGTGCTCACAATCATGATGAATGATGAAGAAACTAGTAGCAATAATTATGATGATGACTTGAGTTAAACCAGGAATGTAAAAATATAATATTTCAGTGTTGATAGCTTCAAAAATTACTGAATATTTTTCAACTAAAGCTGTGTACTGCCTATTATCCTATATAGAACATCTAAAACAATAAATGTAAAACCAGCTATTTTTTTTTACCCGTCTTTGCTAAAAAAAAAAATTGTGAAAGGGAAGAGGTTAATAAGTAGCATCTTCAATACTTAAGATGTGTAATGAGCAAGTGGCCTATGTGAAAGTTGAAATTTTTCTATTATATGATTTAACAAATGTTGAAAATGTTAAGCAGATGTTATGGTTCTAGATAAATGGAGAATTAGTGTACAAACTTTTCATTTAAATTTCATGAAGATATGAAACAGTATAATGAGCAAGAGGCGTCACTGTTTAGGAAATGGAGTCATTCTGTAGTATGCTACTATTTGGGCACTTAAAAAACAAATTGAAAACATATGGAATAGAACTGCAATACAGAATTACAAATGACTTTGTACTTTTTTACAAGGTAGGGAAAATATAGATAAGAGAAACCATACGTGTACTTTTTTACAAGGCAGGGAAAATATAGATGAGAGAAACCAGAATAGATCTTAGCATTAGAGGATGTCACTGAGAAAGTCGTGAAACAAATAGTATGGTTTTTAAGTGAAAGAGAGTAGTATTGCAAAACCCAAAATTTAACCATGAAGTAAAGAGGAAAAGCAATGACAAGCATTAAACTAATTGGAACCTGGAAGCAGCGTTTTTGATAAGTGCTAATACTATAAATAATGAAGCATTCAGAGTTAGGTTGAAATGAAACAAGTTGGGGCAGTGCATATATGGTAAATGATGTACCCTACTTGACAGGATAAAATATGGCAAAAAGAATAACACATGGTTAAAACTACACTAATCAAAACAATATCAACAAGGTTTCCTGGCTAAGATCTATGAGGTATTTAGATTAGAATGAGGGGAAAATTCAGGCTCTGATTTCAGTCATCCATATATTGAAGGCTCATAAAGAGCTTATACATATATGGACTCAATAAATTCAAAGCACTGTTAATAGAGCATATGCATTATCCTTCTTGCATGATGTTTAGAAGGACTTGTCCACTGATGCACACCAGTACAAAGACTTAGTAAATTTCTTTGTTAATGCTTGAGAAAGATCCTTGGGATACTCTGGTATCCTGGAACCCTAAATATGGCATTCATACACTTTCTATATCCATTTAGTATTAAAAGATTGTTGAATGTCTCAAATTCTAAAGAAAATATTGTATGGAGGAAAACAAAGAAGGGAAAAATAAGTTTGAAGACCTCTTTTGCATTATTCCAATTATCTAAAGTGCAATAAATGACTGTACCCAGATAATGCAGGGTGGAGCTACATCAGCAGCAACAGTATTGGTAGTGAGCTTGCTTGTTTTCATCACCATTGATTATCTTGAGTTACTTAACTGTATTCATAGTGTCTAGAGATTATGACAGAAAGAAAAGCATATCAATAATGAAACAGTCATTAATGAGGTAGACAAGTAAAATGTCTCCATTGAAAAAGCAAATTGAGACATTCATTGAAGCAACACCTAAATGAATTACAGTATATACTGCAGAATGAGAGTTATACATTGGTGAAATTAATAGTTTGTTCATTATAATGCATTGTGAAATTAATAGTTTGTTTATTATAATACATTGGTGAAATTAATAGTTTGTTCATTATAATTTTTTGCACTAAGCCTTCTTCAAGTTCATTGTTTTATGATATTTAAAAAATCTTTAAGCATTTGCCATAGCAGATAAAAAATTAGGTGATCTCTGGTTGCACACTTTTTTTGGAAATGCCATCTGCTTTGACATTGTTGTTTTAGACTTCCAGTTAAACTTTGAACTTTACATTCAATGGGTCACAGTGTATTGTTTTTTCATCTCAGCATAAGATTAGTAGAAAACAAGATGATGATAGTAAAGTCAGTATTAATTGTATATGTGTTAGATGTTGAATCCTAACAAGGGGGCCCCTCTCAGGTCGAAACTAATACGAGTCCCACCTTATGGGGTCATGCCTAGTAACAGGTAATAGTAGACAGTGTGTGTATTGTTTTCTTTTAAGAGTTCACCTCTACCTATCAGCTTACTAGTCCCTTTCATTAACTATTGTTGTATCTTGATGTTACTACTGATTATATTCCACCAGTTCAAAGCCAGAGGTGGTTCACGCCCACTTTATTCTAATGAATTTCCTCATAACATGGTTTTTGTGGTTTTGTGGTGTTACCTTACTGACTTGTAGAATATGACTGTATAGGACTGTTAATATAGCTAAAGTTCTGTAATAGCGTGTGTTCATGCAGATTACAAATCCTCTTACTTTTACTAATATCTAAATGCTTGGTTAGGACAGACAAATCAGTTACTGAATAGCTCTTACAACAAGCAGAGTGGATATTAAAGAATAGGCACACTGTCTTCCTTTATATGAACTGCTTTCTCACCAATCAAGCTCTCATTCCCTGACCTTTTCTCATGAGCACCCACGAGGCTTAGTATCCATCGTAAATGCCTTGTCATTTTTGTTACTTTAGGATCAATAGTTGGTTGTCTGTGTATTCATTATCATTGTGATCAAGTATTTTTTTTTTACACATAAAATATTTCTGGCTGTGTTACTCTAATCAAGGGTTACTTAACTAATTTTTACTTTAAGGCAACACCACAGGGCAAAGAATAAGGGGAGGGGTGCCCTCAACAGACATGACATGATCAGTAATAAGCAAAATCACAGCAGTAAGACAGTTGAGAATGTTGTTGAAGTGGAAGATCCTGAGGTTTCAGTTACCTCATCCATGGACAGAACTGCTGTGAAAACCTGGTCCTGGAACACAGAGCTGACCACCTCTTTGAACTGGGCATAGGAAAGTGGCATTCACTAAATTAATGATCTCCAGTGGGGGATTAGGCAAAATTGCAGAGTAGGAGGAGGAAAGGAAGTGGAGGTGGAAGGGGCAGGTGATGAGGAGACCAGGAAATCCTTTCTAGGGGGATAGGAAAATTATCAGGAAAGGAAGACATTCTTGGAGGCAAAACTTCACCAGGCAAGAAGACTGATTTTCATAGTGCTCTTAACAAGAGGAAGTGGCATCAAGTTTAAGACAGGAGTCAAGATTTGAAGTTGCAGCTGCACTGTGATAGGATGAAAAAGAACTAGAAAACACACCAAATTGGTAGCACAAAATGACACATTTATATACCCACCTGTGGGTGTAGAGGAACTACTGATCCACAGACTAGCTTACACACACATACGCTGAACAGGTCTTATGAGGGGGATATAGTTGCTATGTACAAGAAGGACTCTGCAAATGCTGGCTTTTTTCCAAGGATGACTTGAAAGACCTAGAGGTCTAACTGACCTTGCCCCCACAAGTATGCTAGGGCATGTGTAAAGTAAATCTCGGAACAATAAAAAATTCAGACTGTATCAAATGTCTGAATTTTTTATTGTTCCGAGATTTACTTAGGAAGCAGAAGTTATTTGTGGTAAGTAATATCTTAGACAAAAATAGAGAATGAAAGGTGTCTATTACTGTAAACTACAAAAAGGAAAAACTATTTTCACGGAAAACTTACAACCTTGGTAAGGAACTGGCAAAATTCACTCTATGTAGCTCCCAAGTAAACTAAGCAAAATTGACACACTTTGGAGAAATCGCATGAATGATTAGGTAATTTGAAAACTGAAAAATTAGTACTCACAGTAACACAGCGTCTAAAATGTAATAACCTACCTACCAAAAGGCAAAAACACATTGTTTGTGATTGTTGCTCACAGCATTGAGCAGCAAAAGTCACAGTGAAGCAATTTAATAAACAGTTTGTGAATGAAAATTAATGAATGGACAAATACTAAAGAAAAACATATATAATCCTGGGATGCAGAAAACACAACAGACTGGCCAGTGGAGTGTGAATTGGGCATCTGAATTAGGTGTTTTCTCCTTACAAGATCTCCCAAGATGGTGGGACTGAACTCTTCACATGGAGTATGGTTCTTGTTTAAGATTTTGTAAAACAGTGTAGTTCATTTAAGACATACTGTTTTTATTACCATGCTTGTAGATAAGCTGTAGTTGAATTTTTGTATCTTTGTGCCATATTTTAAAATTTTTAGTAGTTTCATTTATAGGGATTTACTGTGTGCCATATTTTTCAATTTATAATAGTTTCTTGTTATTGGGATTGACTTTTTTTTTTTTTTTTTTTTTTTTTGCAGTGCTGGTTTTGTATATCCTTTCACTTATCAGCCACTCATTGCAGGAAAAGTGTTTTACTTAATGCTATGGTCTCCTTCTTATTTTTGTGATGTTTTTCACCTTTTGCTGAAAAGAACTCCTACACCACCCAGATTGCACTCGCTCCTCAAGTGATGCAGAGATTGGCTCTAGGTAAAATGTACTTGTGCCAGCAAGAAGGGAAATGGACACCAAGTCAGGATCATGCAATTTATACAGCTCTCAATTCAAAGACTGGGCTGTCCATCCCCCTTTCATTGGCACAGGCGCTTATATTTGTTTTTAACACAATGTGATCCCCTTAGATACAGAACATGGAGTAGGACTTCCTTTTCTGGCTAGTTTGATTCATGTCTTTTAGTATAAACAATGGACAGGGTGAACCATAGACATTTCGCAGCAGAGTACATGATCTGCGTGTAAAGAATCAGCCAACCACAGTTCTGCCGCATAAAGCCAGTCAACCCACTGCTAGGCATGTGTGCCATGTCAGGCATCTTGAGAAATAATTCATAGGCGCAGTAGCTGTGCTTGCACAAAGGGATATGATGTGAAATGATTTTGTGACTGGTTTGGATGATGTTATTAAACATTTAGGATCTACAATTCCAATGTGGAAAAAGGCATCTTGTCGACAGACAACAGGTGCCAGCCAGCATCAACAGTAATCCAACCAAGCTAAACTCTGAAATAAATTAAAATTGACTTGGACAAAACAGCTCTCATTAGTAAGGGCTTTCATGTATGCATGTTTACTAGCAGTATCCAGACAGATGTATGAGTAGACACGGTGATGACATTTCATTACTGTGGGTTAAATAATCTTCTCTCAGAATACATTGATGATGAATAAGTAATCTAAGTACAGACCACAGAAGTAAACTAAGTTACAGGTACCAAATACTGTTCCAGCTTAATGACAGTCTCTTGTTGGATAAACACAGTACTGTAGATGAAAACTTACGGAGTCATTTGCATTATTGTTATTGATGAAAACAACCAAGAGAAGTAGATTGCAGAAGAAAATGCAGATAAGAACTAAACAGATGAGGAAGTAACATATAAGCTGGGGGTCAGTTTACATGCCCAAGCTTTAGGCTGTTGGCAAAAGTCAGAGGGAAAAATACTAGTATGAAATCTGTCATGTATTTTAGTTTGGTAAGTCAAGTTAATTTACTGCTATCCATTTCAGGGACTGCGAGTCATTGTTTTTCTCAAATATCTTTCAAACTAATTATTTTATCGAAATGGTACTTGAACACAGTGTACAAGACACCTCCCGCTAATTTTTGGTAATATAGTGCACTGTCGAATGGTGTTAATTAAGGCGTTTACTCTTGACTTGTAAAGGTAAAATCACAAGTCAGCAGGCCTAAACTATGCAATCAAATGTCCACCATCTCCCATAGACAGGGAAGTGGGAGGCAGAGATGGAGAGGCCAGGAAAGTGGGTTGAGGGAGGAATGAGGAGGGGAAGGGAGGAGGAGGAACAGGATGGGGGTAAAGGACATTTGAATGCATAGTTTGGTGATGCTTGGCAACACCATGTAAGTCAGGAGTAAAAGCCTTAACTAAAACCATTTGACAGTGCAGTAATTACCAAAAATTAGCAGGAGGTGTCTTGTACACTGTGTCAAAGTACAGGTATTATCCTACTTACAATGGGGTTAGGTTCCAAAAAACCCATTGTTTGTCGGAAAAAACGTATCTCAAATTAGCCTAGCCTACACTAGGGTATTCAGTATATTATACATGTAGGTAGCCTAGTGTACACTATAAAGTATACTCCATACATATACAGGGTATTTCAAAATTAGAGGCCCCCTCACCCCCCCCCCACTACAGCATAAACTAAAATTGATATGGACAAAAACAAAAGTAATTCAGAACAGGTATTTATTTAAGTTTCTCTCTGAGTATTAAATATTTTGTGTGGCCTCCATCTCCCTGTACCACAGTCTGCATTCTTGAGGTATATGATTTCAGCAAATCGCAAAAAAACTGAGACTCAAACTCCATTTCCCTGAGCACTTTGGTCACCTCTCTTCGCAGGTCGTCGAGGCTTGGTATACCATCATAGTTCACCGTGCACGCTTCAACACGATCCTTTAAAATACTACCAATGTTTTCACAACATTAAGGTCAGGGGAGCTACCTGGAAATTCACTTGACGAGAAGAAATCGATACCACTGTTTCGAAGCAGCTCCTGTGTCTGAAGAGCCTTGAAACATGGTGCCTTATCATGCAAAAATGTGACTTCTTCAACAGATAACACATTTTCAGGATCTTTGAGGAAAGGAAATACTCCACCAGTAAGCACAGTTTCTCTGAAGTATTCGCCATTCCATGACTCCTTTTTCTTTGATGATCCACATTAACCATTTGGCTGTGAAACAGAAAAATTCCCAAACATTTAGGAAATTTCACAACTTGGTGATAGCGCACGTCATCGCTGGTATCATCCAACTTTGCAGCCCAAATGATGTCATTTTTATTATTTGGCTTCCTGACTGTGTAAATGAAGAATTCATCTGATGCAGCAGCATGGAGAAAGTCAGCTTCATCCCAGTCGTTAAGAAATGAACCACAAAACCATGCATGGTCTTCTCTCTGTTGCTGAGTGATGTTGGGCTTGCTGATAACATGAAATGGCTTGATACCAGATTTTTTCAACTTACGATATACAGCACTATAACTTTTCTTCTTCCTCTTTTTGTTTCTAGTTCAAGCGCCAGTTTACGTAAAGACTTTCTTGGTCTACCCACTGCCTCAGCTATGACGTCTTTTGACTCCTGAGAAAGGACTTAAGGCCTCCTAAGATTCTCACTCTTTTCACGTTGACAGTCATATGGATTTTTGTCCCAGTTTCCTTTAACAAAGGATTCATCTCTTTTAATGTATTTAGCTATCCAGGAACATGAAATGAAGGATGCGTCAGCATCCCTGGCCTCTCTGAAGGTTATAGCCTGGATTCGGTCAATCCATCTGATTTCATCAGAGTCGTTATCCATGGCTGTATCTAACTCCGTCGCTCAGTCTGAAAATAAAGGAAATGTAAAATGAAAAATAGCTTAATAAAAACTTAAAATAATGTACTTGGAGATAGGCCATAGCAGAAAACTTCATAACTTTCCATTTGTTCTGTGGAAGGGGGGGCTCTAATTTCGAAACACCCGGTATAGTATAGTAATTATCAATATCAGCTAATTCTGGAGGTTGATAATACAGTACAAAGAGAAATTGAATAACAAACAAGCATTAGCTTAGCATATACTATGGTATATCATATACATATACGGTAGCATAGCCTACATTATATTATACTCTATATTCACATAGTAATATTGTATTATACAAACATCAGCATAATGAATATGCATCTCTTCCATGGATCTTTTAAAATGTTAGGCTTTGCTTCACTGTGTCCAATAACATTGTATATATTCTTATACTGCTTTTGTGTTATAAATTGCGATCACAGATATCAATGTTTTGGTTTGGAAATCGATTACGCGGTAAGTTTCTAATTAACCTAAATGAATATCCAGGTACACGCAGTCCCGGTTATTGGCGATCCGGTTTTGTGGCGCTTGTCTAGTGACAACAATAACCAGATTTTTGACACCGATCTCCAGATATCGGCGCCAACCCCCAGTTATCGGCACTGATCCCCACTTATTGGCGGCAACACTCCCCCCCCCTGTTATCAGCTCTGATCCCTGGTTATCAGCGCCGATAACCAGGGATCAGCGCTATTATCACCAATTTTGGGTTATTGGCGATTTTCGGCTATCACCACGATGTCAGGAACAGAACCCCCACCTATGATAACCAGGGACTGCCTTGCTTTATATGGAGCAAGGTTATTTTTTCTTATACTAGGTGTTTGTTTAAGTAGAAATCTAACTTAAATACATCTCGTTGTGAAATTAATTTAGCTATTTTTTCGTTAATAGATGATGTTGGCTGTTAGCTATTTTCACTTGATTTCATCATAATATGAGCTTTACATATTTTTCTGTTACTGGCATGAAAACAGCAGTAATATGTGTTTTTTCATGCTCAGTAGTTTGATGAAAATACTGTAGTTTGATTAAAATACTTTCTCTCCAATTTTATTTAAGGTCGAGTTTCATCCATGTTGCTGATGCACGATAATTTATAGTCATTAGCAGCTTGAACATTGCTTTCTCAGATTCAGCTACAACTTGCAGCTTAAATTTAGCAGTATATTTCCTTGCTGATCTTTTCTCCATAGTGAATAAGGGTATAATGTAAAAATATATCAGTCCTATTCTACTTAACGTCATTTGTAACATAACTACGGTTATTGTTTCCTACCATACGATGGTTGAAATACAAGTAAAACAGCTGTTGTTATCCGATTTGGTTATAAGCAAAACAGCAGTTTCTCATTCGATTGTTTATGACGCTACATATTTACATAGGAATATAACATTAATAACAATACTTTTATCATTCTCTTGTACTTTTATAACTAGAAGATGGGATAAAGAGATGGAGAAAAAGAAGTTGGTTTATTGTAATTTGGTCTCTCTCGCTGCCTGATTGTACGCTGTTGCCTGTGCCCGCGCAAAGTTTTAAAATATTTTCTAAATATTGTTGTATCGGTATTAATTGCTTATCCCTCTCGCAGAATCGAATTATTGTAATGCGAATTATCCTAACTCGAGCACTACCTGTACCATTCTGATCAAATAATTAGTTTGAAAGATATTTGAGAAAAACGATGACTCGAGGTCCCTGAAATGGATAGTACAGTAGTTGACTTTTATTTGCTCCTTATATAACCCAGTACACTATATAAACTGTAGCCATAAAGTGAATAACTCTGGCTGGCAAACTATCTAACATCATTATTGCTTAACGACTACTGAACTACCAGACAATTACCACAACAAAAATGAGAGAAATAGTAATATATGTATGGGCAATTCTGATTATGTATGAGAGAAGTAATAATAAATGTACGGATAATTCCAATTATGCTTTAGAACATCAAAACAGTAACTCATTACATATGGTTTTTCCTTACATTCCCCCATTATTAGGTAATTATAAGCTGAAAGGGGATAGCCGTACTCACAGGAAGAAATACTTCATACTGACAGTACCACCACCTGAAGGATGGACTTTGTCCATTGGGAAGTGCTTAATGATATTATCCCATAATGTACAACCAAGAAGCGGTAGGGTTGCGAACTCAAGGACCATTTTAGCAAGCAGCTATATGAACTATTAACCCTCATACTTTAACAAAACCCCTTGACTGGACAAACTGTCTGTGCCAGTTTACAGAAAAAACACCAATGGAAAGAGGAGATATGCAAATACTCATGGTATAAAAAAATTCTAAACCAATTTCTGTACCTACCACAGGAGGTTGAGAATGAATGTTTAGAAATGCATGGGGTTTCTCTGCTGAGAAACTCCTAAGAAGACCAGCTAATTTTATTGACTTATAGATGTTCACTGTAGTATTTTTTTTATACTTGATATTGAAAAATTATAATTACAGCTAACATTGTATCCTAAAAGATAAGAACTGAAAATAGCAACTCTCCTTGATTATATTATGTGAGATGTATTGGGATGGCTGAGATGTAGCACGCACCTTCATGAAATTTTTTCGAATAACTGTTATTCCACCCCCATGCTGAGCTGAGGTCGGAGTGCAGCTGTATTGTTATTTATGACTCGTACAAGCAATCTGAATGTTTTCCCACAATATTTATTCAAATAACATAGTGCAAAAAGATACTTACCATATGATGCATGCCCTATTCATGTCAGTCGATGCATGCCGTCCAGAAAGGGTTAAACTGTTCTAGGTACATAAAGATTTGTTATCAGTTTAGAGAAAAATTTTTCATAATAGATAGAACGAGAATTTCTTAACTGCCCACATAATGGGCAAACATTCATTTTCATTATTATATAAATAATATCTTTGCTAAGTTTGCAGATGGATGCAAGCATAAGTAGAAGGATGTCGGACATCTTTGTAATACTGAAATATTGTCCCAAGTCTGTAAGAACAATTAATCTCAAAATGGTTTACTCAGACTTAATTTTAAGAATTGAAGGGTTAGCTAAACATGACTTAATCAATACAATGGAAAGGAAAAACTTGTTGGGATGTAGAGGGTTTCATAATTTGTAGGTTAAGTGACAACTTACCCTCTTTCTCAAGCTCAGATGTAAGATAAACAGGAATAGGATACCTTTTCTTCTGAAATAGGTCCCTACTTCTAATGTTTGTGTGACATTCAGTAGCAGTGGTCTTTTCAAGACTATATGAAAAGGTAGTCTTTAAGTTCTCTATTGAGGGCCAAACTGTATGAAACCTATTAGATGTATCTAAAGCATTGATATATCTGTTAGGTGAATCAAGTTACTTGTGATCTTCCTCTAAAATAACATTAACTTTGATAATAAATTGTTTTGAGTTGGTACTTTTCCCAAAGTCTTTATTTAGGTCACATACAGAATTCCCTGTAGTGTTGGTATACCTAAAGTACCTTATTTGGGATGAATCATGCCTCTTGTTAAAGATAGTTATATCTTTGCCATGGCAGGCAAGTTGGCATTTTAAATAAAAGAAGATCGCTTGGCTGACCCGGATGACTGTCTAGGTCACCTGTTCTCCTCCTGGTTTGTTTTTAATTTTTAAGCTCATCAGCATACTTCATGCCACAGTTATGGATGGTTTTTGGTAGTTTGCCAGATTCGCTGCTGTTTTCATGGTATTGTAATTGTGCTTGTGTGTTTATGATTTCTTCCACAAGAAGCGTAGAAGAACATTAGGCTCCATAGGGTATTACTGTGTTAGCAGGACGTTGAATTTGGAATTAGATAGAAACACTGTTCTGGCTTCAGGGGTCTTGATTGTGATCATGGAAATAGGTATGATAAATATAGGGATTAGTCAAAGGCTGTTATGTTTTTAGTTTCTTAGACATAAGGAGAGAAAAGAAGCAGAGTTAGAAGCAGTAGCTATGTCAGGAATTAATCTGCCTTTTTGCCTTCTTCTCTATTACCTTTGCCTTTGTATGTCTCTAATCATCCTCTGGCTTTACTCTTCTGCTTCTTTACTAGACCAGAGACTTCTTCAGATCTGCCTTCCTCTATCTTTCTATTCATGAAAAGTGTTTCGGAAAATTAGAGCAGGATGTGAACCTTAGGACTGCCCTGCGATAGTTGAAAGAGTCCTGTGCTAGGGAACTGGATTTGTTCTTGGGAGGATGTGGTTCTGTGCCCTGTCACCTGCCTCATTTACCATGTTTCAGTATCCATTTAATGCCAAAGGATTGTTTTGGTAAACGCAGTATTATCATCAGTTTCAACATCAGCATCATAGGTTTCTAGTAATGACTATGTTAGCACTGCCAGGACTAATATATGTGACGTGTGCTGAAATGAAATGTATTGTTATTGTTAATAGTAAAGGTATAGACAGTGTTATTAAAAATAGTGTCTGTAGTGAGTTGTTCTAATTTTGATGTTATGTTATCTCTATTGATTGTTTGTTCCAGTCTCTTCTACCTCTGATTTTAATCCTTGTCTCCCATTTATCTTTCTCCTAGGAATTATTATTATAATTATTATTATTATTATTATTATTATTGAGTAGATGAAACCTGTTCATATGGAACAAGCCCACAGGGGCCATTAATTTGAAATTCAAGCTTCCAAAGAATATGGTGAATAAATAGATAAATAGATAAAAACATATAAAAATACAAGAAAAATAATATTAGCATAGTAATGCATTGCATTTTCGCTTGAACTTCTGAAGTTCCAGTTGCATGACATCCTCTGGAAGGCTGTTCCACAGTCCAACGGTGTGAGGAATAAAGGACCTTTGGAACTGAGAAGTTCAACAGCGAGGCACGGTTACTGCGTATTGGTGTTGCTGTTCAGTGAATCTGGTTGCTCTCAGCAGGCAGAGGGGAGCAGGGATCAATTGTGAATGTGAAAGATCTCTGTTAAAATACAGCTTATGAAAAGTGACAAGCAAGAGACCATCCGTCAATGGTCCAAGTCATAACTGCTATTACTGTATAAGAAACAGAAACCTACCATCACGAACCACTCTATCTAAAAATAGAAAAATCTCTGGCAGAGGCAGACATCCACACCAGGGAACAGTATTCCAGTAAAGGAAGTACAAATGACCTAAAACAGGTTGCATTGATTTTATTACTTGTTATAAATATATGAGGCCTTACGAACAATACGTAACTTATGTGTGGCATTTGCTGAAACTTTCATTAGATATTCGTCAAAAGTTAGATGTGAATCAAAAGTTACACCTAGATTAGTTAAAGCTTCAGACTCATTCAACAAGTTCATCCACCTGAAGGGGAGGATGGGGTGGAAAATCTGCATGAGATCTGCCAGTCAATATTGTTTTTGTTTTATTGGAGTTCAGTTTCATACCCCACCAACTACACCATTCCCTGATCTGGTCCATGCCCCGATTGAGGCTGAGGGCAGCTTCATTTCTCATACATAAGACTTTACTACACCCACAAGTGTTGCATCATCGGCATACTGAAAAATTTTGTTGTATAGGCCAACAACCATATCGCTTATATACTGTACATCAAAAATAGTAGTGGACCAAAACACTACCCTGTGGAACTCCAGACACAATAGGTCATGGTTCACTAAAGATTCCATCAACAGCAACTCACTGCTGTCTTGAAGCAATCCTAAACATATCCACCCACTCCAAGATTCTGAAGTTTATAAATAAGTGCTGTATGACCTATTAAATCGAAAGCAGCACTAAAACCTATTTGAATTACATTGCACTCAAAACCCTTATCAGGGTTCTCTTGCAAATGGCATGTCAAGTCTAAAAGAGCATCACAGGTACCTAACTGCTTTCTGTACATATACTGACTATCAGCTAACAATCCGTTAGATTCCACATTTACTTACATGGTGGCTTAAAAATAAGTTTTTCAGCAACTCTAGAGAGCACAGGGAGAATAGAAATTGCCACTCTTTGGAACAGGCACTTTATTAGTAAGCTTGCCCTCATCTGCAAAGATAGTACATTGCCATAAGAAACTATAGAATCCAGTAATCTTGGGAGACAACACACTAGAAACTGTAAAAAACAAAGGGAAGAAACCGTCATGATCTTCTCCACCCCAGCTATCAAGATTATCCAGAATTTTCTTAACACCCCTAGAGCAAAATGCAAATTTTGTAAGAATAGGTTCAGGATGATAAGTATCGGTGAGAGGGACATCCTCAGCTGATTGCTTAGCTTCAAAAGCTCAATGAAGCAGTTCAACCTTTTCCCCAGGGCAATAATTTTTATTTGAATGATTTCATCTTCATACGTTGAATTTGGTCTGTTTGTCATAGTAAGCTCATGTACATGTATCATCAACCATGGCTGGCCACTTGTCCTGTATTTCATGACCTTTCTAGGGATATACCATATTAAAATACCCATCAGAATTTCATTTAACTACTTCTTTGGATCAGGATCTAATATAGCATCTGAAATAATGAGTGCCTGACAAGCTTCAATAATGCAGTCCCAATTGGCTCTAGATTTCAACCAGACCTTTTTTCCAGTGGTGGCATTAGGAATATACTGATTAACAGATACGTCCATATCAGTAGCGCAATGAACAGAAGTGCCTATATATTCAAAGACCATGGACTTTGCAATAGCTGGAACATCTATGAATATCAGGTCTAATCTATTACCAGAAATGTGCGTGGGTTCCTTAGATAGCTGGACAAAATCTTAGAATACACAGAACTCGAGCAGACCACCCTTGTTCTGTGGAATTAGAATTTAGCCACTTGATGTGCTTTGCATTATTCACCATAAATAACAAATAAAGCTTCTGAATCCTGAGACTGAGCCATACTATGTAATCCTTTCCAAGAGACAGTTATGTAAAATGTTGATATTTGGACTGTGGCAAACAGTAAATATGTGCACATTGTAGAACTTACTTAAAATTTTAAAACAGAAATTCAAGGTAACTACACTCCAAATTTTTCTGACGATAAATAGGTTGTCCGGACTTAGTGTATACAGCCATACCTTGCACATGTGGGATGTTACGGCAGTAAACAAAATCAAGCCATCAAACCCTGGGATTGAAAACTCAACCTTTGACTTTTTGCTGCTTACAAATTTGATCCCTTTGGTGGGAAATGACGAGGCAGCACTTCTCTGTTCTGTTAGAGCAATTAAGATTTATTTAGATAGGTTAAAGCCTGTAATGGTAAAGTTGACCTTTTGTTTTTGGTGTAAGAAAACCTAAATGGCCCTTGTCAAAGAACAGTGTCCTCCTTTGTTAAAGTCTTGATCAGGCTAGCGCATGAGAAATTAGTTCCAGATTGTGTACCTTTATTGAAGGTAAACATTAATAATTTAAGAATGAGTACTACATTCAGTTTTATGACAAATTTGTTGATCGAGTAGGTGATTAGTGTGACACAGCAGTACTGTAGTGCAATTCAGTTTTGCCACTCACTACCTAAGTAAGCAGTAATTGCATCCAAAAACAAAAAAGCCCTTAGTTTGCTAGCAATAGCAGGTAAAGTCTTTTCCTGAATCAAAGAAAGAGCAGTCTTTTAGGCTACAGGCAGTCCCTAGTTAATGTCGGCTCGGTTAATGGTGATCCAGTTTTATGGGGCTTGTCTAGCGACGAAAATCAGCGCTTTTCGGCACTGATAAGTCCCGAAAATCACCAATTTTCGGTTATCGTCACACCCTCAGAACAGAACCCCCAACGATAACCAGGGACTGCCTGTATTTGTTTTAAATCCCCAGTTTTTGTTTTATGGGTAGCTTTAAGGTGCATTTTTTGTATGGTAGTGTACATTATAACATAGAAGTATTTATTTTTAGTTGATTGTTGTTTATGGGGCTTTTGGACCCAGACACGGGTCCCTACATGCCGCTCATATTTCATTTTGGCTGAAGATGAAGCGGTTTTCTCCGCAAGGCTGCTCTTCACCAAGCATGCATGGGAGCTTTGGTTCCTGAATATCATCCACCTTCTGGTTTATTATATGTTAAGTTTAATCATTATTATTTTATTTGTATTTTCTGCATTAGTGAAATATGGGCGTTACAAAATGTATAAAGAGCACGTTTGATTTTATAAGATGTTTTTATAGCAAAACATTCTTTGTGTTTAAAAGTATCTGTTCGTGTTGTGACGTCATAGGACGAAAAATGGTGGGAGGGAGCAAAATGTAAACAAATGCAGGCAGGAGTGTTGAGAAGACTGTGGTGTGGTAGAGAGAGTTCTCTGATGGTTAGGTTGTCAGTTTTGGGTTGCAAGTCTGTTTAGTGTTTTTTTGTAGTTATAAGCTGGATTATAGAAGGTGAACAGGTGGGTGGATTGCATAATTGTAGCATTTTTGGACGGGTTAGGCTAGGAGAACTTTCAAGTGGTAGCAGAGCATGGTTGGTTAAAAATGGACGGATCTGATGGTAAACTTTGGGAGATGAAATGGAGAAGAGACTGTCCGAGGTTTAGCAGGACACGGGGCAATTATAAAGGATGGAGAGGACAAATCGAAGATTGGCTTGTGGTGTGCGGAGAAGTGAAATATCCAGGGATAGAAATAAGAATGAGATTAAAAGGAAAAGCTTTAGAAGTAACACAAGGAATAGATAGAGATGAACTTAAGGATGAAGAGGGTTCAAAGATAATCCTATCCAAACTAGATGAAGTGTATCTAAAAGATACGTTAATGGAAAATTACAGGAAAATTAAAAACTATTTTAAAATAGAAAGAGAATCTAGTGAAAAGATGAGAGATTTTATAATTAGGTATGAAAAGGCAGAGTCAGAATGTAGTAGACTGATAGGGAAAAGCTTGCTTGAAGGGGAAGCCAAAGGCTTTCATGTACTAGAACAAGTGAATCTCACAGAAAATCAAAACAAATGGTAGTAGCAGCTTGTGGTCAAGGAAAGTTGGAATATAAAACAGGGCCACAGATAATGAAAAGAATATTTGAGGGATTAGGGAATAAAGAGGAGGGGAAATGGTTGGGGTCAGAAGGCTATGCCAATTCTTGGAGAGGGAGGGAAAACCAAAGAAATCGAGGAAAAGTGAATTGAGGTAGATGTGGAAGAAATCCTATAAATAGAGAAGGGAAAGTAACACTGTGTGTAATATGCAAATCGGAATGGCATTGGGCTAGAGATTGTCCTCAGAATTTTCAAAATAAGAAGAAATCAGGAACTGGACAAGAAGAAGAAAAAGTTTATATAGGAGAAGTCAGTAAAATAGTGGAAGAATCTTGGGAAGAGGTTGATGCAATTTTAGACAGGATGTAAATCAACAGGTTGTGGGGACTTGTGACTAGCATGTATTGTCATGGGTTTGAATCAAGAAGGAGAATGAATGATACTAAGAAAGAGTCTAATAAGTATTTAATTTCGGTGAGTCATCGTACAAGTCGAAAGGAGTAACGGAAATACCAGTGATATTGAAAAACAAAAAGTGTTATTTGAAGACAGAAATTTTGCAGGGTGATGTACCGTTGTCAGTAGGTAAGAAAACCATGAGTAAAATGGTTATGAATATAAATTTAAAAGAGAACTGTGTTAAAATAGAAGTATTAGGGGAAATAAAGGTAAAGTTAAGATAAGACAAACAGGGCCACTTAAGAATACCAATTTTGAGGAAGGTAGAAGAAGAATTGTTACTGGAGGAATGGAAGGAAAAGAGTCTAAGGGAAATTAAAGGTGCAATGAAGTTACATCTACAATTTGGTCACAGAAGTGGAGATAAAATATGGAAGCTAACGGAAGAAGCACAGTGGAGTGATGGTTTGAGAGAGAAAGAAAGAGGAAATAAAAAAGTTATTAGCAGACTTAATTGCAAGTTGTGAGGTATGTAAAAGATACAAAAGAAACCCAGCTAAAGCAGTAGTGGCATTTTCTTGGGGTAAAACATGTAATGAAGTTGTAGCAATGGATATGGGAGAGATAGAAGAGAGAAAGCTCTCGCTAATGGTAGATATGGCAACGAGGTATTGCCAGGCTTTTTCAATAAAAGACAAGAAACCAAAAACTATTATGAAGACATTTTTTGACGGGTGGTTTGCTATATTTGGAGCGTCCTTCTATAATATTATCAGGCAACGGGGGAGAATTTCAAAATGAAAAAGTAAGGAAGATGGTAGAAAGATGGAATATTAAAGTATTGGCCACAGCATCTGAATCTCCATGGAGCACTGCAATGTGTGAAAAGACAGTAGGCATAATCAAGGAAAGCTTAAGAAATATGAAAGATGATGAGGAAATGGATTGGTCCCTAGCATTAAGATGGGTAGTGAGTGCTAGGAACTGCTTAATAAATAATGGTGGTTTAATGGGAGCAGAAAGTGCTTTAAACAAAAATGTCATAGAATACAAATTTGAAGAAGCATTAGTGGGAGATGAGGTATTCTATAAGAGAGAAAATGAAAATGAGTGGAGAGGACCTGCTCAGGGACTGGGAGTATCAGGTAAAACAGTTGTGGTTAAACATGGGGATTCTCTAAGAGAAGTAGCTAGAATACATATTACTAGGATTCAAAGACCATCACCAGAAAAGAAGATACCTAGAATAGATAAAACACACACTGTGAAGGATGAATCCTGTGCATCAAAGGAAGGGAATATAGATGGGCAGGAAGGGAAGGAGATGATAATGGGCTGGAGAAGGAATGCAGATATAGAAGAGACTATAGAAAGAGATTTGGCAGAGGAAACACTGGAAGATGAAGGGGAAAGTGAGACAATAGAAGAGATACCCAAATTCAAAAAGGGAAATAGAGTTAGAGCTATAAACAAAAATACATGACAAGTAGAAGAATGGACTATATTAAGTCTTACAGGAAAAAGATCAAGCAAATCTTGGGCTGATTCTTACAATGCAGAAGATTCACAGTCAAGTGACAAGGGATGGGTTAACGTAAGAGATTATAGTCATGTAGAAAAAATTGAGGATGAAGAAGAGGTTTTGCTAGGATTTGAAAATAGAAGCATAATTGAAGCTAAAGAAAAAAAAAACTGCAAAGTTGGGGAGAAAACAAGGTATATGAGGAGGTAAATGACATTGAACAAAAAGCTATATCTACAAGATGGAAAATATAAGAAATTACATAGAGGGAAAAGAATTTGAGAATAATGGAGATTAGAGGGGATTAGGATAAGAAGAGGTTGGAGGGGAGGGAGAAGGAGGTATGTTAGTTTTAGAAGTTTAATCATTATGTTTTTATTTTCTGCATCAGTCTAATGGTATGGGTGTTAAGAAATGTATAAAAAGCACATGTTTAATTTTGTAAGGTTTTTTGTAGTAAAACATTCTTTGTGTTTAAAAGTATCTGTGTTGTGACGTCATAGGACGAAAAATGGCGGGAGGGAGCAAAATGTAAACAAATGCAGGCGAGAGTGTTGAAATGACTGTGGTGCGGGAGAGAGAACTCTCTGATGGTTAGGTTGTCAGTTGTTTTGTGTTTTTTTGTGGTTATAAGCTGGATTATAAAAAGAAGAAGAATGTGAACAGATGGGTGGATTGCATAATTGTAGCATTTTTGGATGGGTTTGGCTAGGAAAACTTTCACTGGTAGGAGTAATATCCAGGAAGGGTTCCAGATCAGCTGAGAATGTTTTGGATTTCTTGCAAGAAATCTTTAGCTTGCTTGGCTGAGCACTTTTCTCTAGCTGCACTATTCACCATCCTGTTTTCAATGTGGAAATCAGCTGTCTGTAACAGTGGGTAAGATTCATCCCAAATATATAAATTTTTTATAATAGGATACTTACCTACTATTAAAACTTAGTGGGCTGTCATGAAGAACTCTGACAAGAGCTAAAACATCCAAAACATACTTAGTGGAAAACAGGTGAACTGGACAGTCATCCGGGTTAGCCAAGTGATCATCTTTTATTGAATGCTGACTTGCTTGCCAGTGCAATGATATGGCTATCTTTCACAATAGGTGAGTATCCAAATGATAAATTTTATTACGGAAATTTTTAAGTTGAATTACATGATATAACTGTGCATTACTCTCCCATTGACAACATTGTCTACAAGTCCTTGCGTCCTAATGCTCCAACCATGAAATCTGAAACTTAGTGAATTTGGAGAAAGTAACAACATTCCATCTAGGAGAAAGTAACAACATTCCATCACATAGATTGAATTTCCTTTTAACTAGCTTGTAGATCAGAGTAAAGTACCTTGAATAAAGAAAGTCCAGAACTGTCATGAGGAATCTCTATTGATGAGAACAGGACTGCTGAAATAAATCTGTTTCTTTCATTAGGTTTGATCGAACACAACTTTTTAAAAATAATCTTGAAAATGGAATACAATAATATTGTTCTACCATTGGCTGAAGGATGACAAAAGTAAAAATGGGCAATCTCCAAGAGCTTGTTTTAACATGAACTGAGGACCTCTGAAATTACTTTCTTTGGAACTCCAGTTCTGGAAAATGTTATTATCTATATAGGTGCTTATTATTGATGGATTTCAGCGGTACCCCCTGTGGGAAATCTGAAGGATAGGCAACTAGAGTAAGAATATGCCTGTAACTACCAGATAACATTAATAGGGCTAACTAAATCCATTCTTTGTTTTATAGGGCTTATTAAATCAATTCCTGGTTTAATAGGGCCAACTAAATCTATTCCAACCTTGCAAAAAGGAGTAGAAATTACTTGCACTTTTAACTACAGGTGCCATCCTTTCTCTGGTATTTGTTTCAGTAACTGTATAATTCCTGCATTGTTCATCTGCTACAAAGTAATTCATTAACATACAAAGCTTCCGATGTCATAAATATAAAAAATTGTGATATTATGGGCTAATTGCATAACCAAATTTACATATAGCTTTAGAACAATTACAGAAACTTTATTAATTAGTGTTTGTATTGTAGTTGACCACTTTCCTATATATCAAACCGTTAGTGTTTACAAATTTTTACTCAAACATGATCTCAGATATTAGATAAAATGCCCATCTACATCACTGCCTATGAGTTTAAAAAAGTTTCTTGAAGGCTGTTTTGTTATTCTTTTAGCATTACCATTTGTTACTACCAGAATTTTTGTAATAATGTTCTATTAATATACCATGACTTGTTTAACTCTTAAACGCTGACTGGACGTATCGTACGTCGACTAAAATTGTCTGTTGGGTGCCGAGGGGATGTACCGTACGTCGACTACAAAAAATTTCAACCTTCGGTCAACTTTGACTCAACCGAAATGGTAGAAAAACTCAATTGTAAGCTAAACCTCTTACATTCTAGTAATATTCAATCATTTACCTTCATTTTGCAACAAATTGGAAGTCTCTAGCACAATATTTCGATTTATGGTGAATTTTTGAAAAAAACTTTTTCCTTACGTCCGCGCGGTGACTCGGCCGAAAATTTTAGAAATTCTTTCGTCATTTTGTCGTAATGTTTGCACCATTTTATATTAGTCATTACATAAAGTTTTATAAATGGAAATGTGCGCAATTTCATGTAGAATACAACAGAAAATAACTCATGGTTGTAGCTTTTATCAGTTTTGAAATATTTCCATATAAATCACGATAAGTGCGAAAATTTCAACCTTCGGTCAAATTTAACTCGACCGAAATGATCGAAAAACGCAATTGTAAGCTAAAACTCTTACATTCTAGTAATATTCAGTCATGTACCTTCATTTTGCAACAAATTGGAAGTCTCTAGCACAATATTTCGATTTATGGTGAATTTTTGAAAAAACTTTTCCCTTACGTCCGCGCGCTGTAACTCTGCCAAACATCTCAGAAATTCTTTCATCACTTTGTCGTATTGTTTGCACCGGTTTATATTAGTCGTTACATAAAGTTTTATATATGAAAATGTGCGCAATTTCATGTAAAATACAACAGAAAATAACTCATGGTTGTAGCTTTTATCAGTTTTGAAATATTTCCATATAAATCACGGTAAGTGCCAAAATTTCGACCTTCGGTCAACTTTGACTCGACCGAAATGGTCGAAAAATGCAATTGTAAGCTAAAACTCTTACATTCTAGTAATATTCAATCATGTACCTTCATTTTGCAACAAATTGGAAGTCTCTTGCACAATATTTCAATTTATGGTGAATTAAAAAAAAAAACTTCCTTACGTCCGCGTGCGGTAACTCTGCCGAACATCTCGGAAATTCTTTCGCCTTACGTCCGCGCTCGGTAATTCTGCCGAACATCTCGGAAATTCTTTCGTCACTTTGTCGTAATGTTTGCACCGCTTTATATTAGTCGTTACATAAAGTTTTATATATGAAAATGTGCGCAATTTCATGTAGAATAAAACAGAAAATAACTCATGGTTGTATCTTTTATCAGTTTTGAAATATTTTCATATAAATCATGATAAGTGCCAAAATTTCAACCTTCGGTCAACTTTAACTCGACCGAAATGATCGAAAAACGCAATTGTAAGCTAAAACTCTTACATTCTAGTAATATTCAATCAATTACCTTCATATTGCAACAAACTGGAAGTCTCTAGCACAATATTTCGATTTATGGTGAATTTTTGAAAAAACTTTTTCCTTACGTCCGCATGGTAACTTGTCTGAACATCTCAGAAATTCTTTCGTCACTTTGTCGTAATGTTTGCACCGTTTTATTTTAGTCGTTACATAAAGTTTTATATATGGAAATGTGCACAATTTCATGTAGAATACAACAAAAAATAACTCATGGTTTTAGCTTTTATCACTTTTGAAATATTTTCATATAAATCACAATAAATAGAAAAAATTCTACTTTCGGTCAACTTTAACTCAACCGAAATGGTCGAAAACTGCAATTGTAAGCTAAAACACTTACAGTCTAGTAATATTCAATTACCTTCATTTTGCAACAAACGGGAAGTCTCTAGCACAATATTTTGGTTTATGGTGAATTTTTGAAAAAAAACTTTTTTTTTTCCGTCCGCACGTTACGAATTCATGCATCATTTTGTGATAATATTTTCTCTGTGTTGCTTTGATCATTTTACAATTTGTTATATACCAAAATCATTGCAATTTATTGTACAATACAAAGAAAAAAAATAACTCGTTAGCTTTGACCGTTTTGCTCACAGCTCGATTTGTATACAATTATATATGAAATTTTTTTTCGCGCTGTCATATATTTCAATATTTATATATGATAATGATATTTTTTTAATTTCTGATGGTTGCATACTAAACTTCAGGCAATGACAAAAAAAGGAGCCATAAATGAACTCTTAAGCTTAAAAACTAAGTTTGCTGTGATTTTTTGAAAAAAACTTTTTTTCCGCTTTGGCGCTAACTCCCGAACGCATACGACAGACACTTTTGTAAATAGAGGCTCGGTGTTAGAGGGTTAAGTAACATTATAAAACTCGTTGGCATAAGTTACGCTGTTATCCCTATTTTTACATTGGTAGTGTATGAATGATGCCCATAGGTAATGGAAATCAGTTTTTTAGTAATGATAAACTAAGTACAGTACTCAGATGGTCCATATTTTCTTGTTTGGGAATGATTCATCTAGCCAGCTTATTGTTGAACCTGAATTACACCTTAGAATTTTTAGGTTCAACATTTATATGGGTTCATATAGTTTATACATGTACATAAATGGTAGTTGTGAAAATAATGTCAGAAACGTTGAAGCAATATGGAAACTTATGGTGGTACTACAAGCTATCTGAAGGGAAGTGAAAGGACTGTGCTAACACTTCATGAAAAGGTAGCACAGGTACCTTTTGAAATATGCCAAAGTTTATAGAACTTTGCTGAGCTGGAAATCTTGAGATGGTTTAAATCACAATTACTGTTAATCTGGAATAGGAAACCAACTCTTTCAGCAATTTTGTCCTGAATATGAAGGTCCAGAAATGTTGTTAGCATCAACATGGTCTGCTAGCAGTTGTGGAAAGAGAGCACATGGGAGGTGAGACTCTTGGAGTTCTTCTTTTGCATAGTAGATGCTCATTGTTCACTTTACCACGCTTCCACTTATTTTAGTAGCTGCTCAGAATATGGTTTGTCTGTCCTTGCTTGGTGTTTAGGCATTAATAAACGTGAGTGGTTTGTTCCTGTGAAACAAAAATTTATTTTGAAATTTGGATTTTACTTTTACAAGTACACCTTGGTGATTAATTTTGATTGAATTATGGTGAAAAACATGATTGAAATTCACATCTAGTGTTTGGGTTTAAATATTTATTGTTGAAACTATACATGGTACTGTATAGGGATATTTTAACTTGTACTGTACTGTACATGTATTTTGTTTTTTGTTTCAATAAACATTTATCTTGATGTAGAATGAGAGTTGATCAGATGAAACTTTAGATTTAGCCCCTTTTATATTATTTTACAAACATACATAACCACTTTTGTAAGTCAGGAGATTAAGTTCTTAATAACAGTTAATGTTAATCACTTACGAAGTACTTTTCTAGTATTTACATGAAGAAGGCACCTTCACAGTTACTGAGAGGACATTATTTAAATTTTTTCTTCAGTAAGCATGTCTTTTGAGTATGTATTACTGAATCCACAATGTTTTATTGTAATAAAGTGTGATATGAAAATAAATTCCAGATATTTTAGAATGTACGTGCTTCTTATAAGTAGCTTAACAGTTGGTTTTATGTCTGAATTGTCCTGTTAATTTTTTTTTATTTCCTTATTTTATGTATGTTATATACTCAAATATCAATATACACTGTTTTTCCAAGTATTTGTGTCTTATGTACATAATTCAGTGTTATTTCTTTTGAGAATGATCTTCCTGAAATATCTGTGAGAAGAAAAAATTGAATACACTTTCATTACTGTACTTTGTACCTTAGAATACTGTATTTTATTTTTAAAATTTTCCATGAGGCACATTTTAATTTTATGGAATCTAACAGTTCTGTAGGTCACCTTAGCGTAGGTTGTAACCTTGATGTGAGTTACATCTTTTGTCTTCTATTTTTTAATGTTATAGGTATCCATGTCTCTTCCCATCTGTCCCAGCCATCCTCTTGTACACACTCATCGTAGGTTTTTCTTTATACCTGAATGTCAGATTGGTAACTTTACCATGCTCCTGTTTGTACTTAATTTCCCCTTCACTCTCTCTTTCAGTCTTTTTTTTTTTTTGCATTAATGTTTGCGATGTTCCAGCTTTTTTCATGGAGCTTAGTTGAATTGCTAAAATTAATGGTAAACACATATTCTTCTTTAGGATGTGAGTACATTTCATTGTCTCAAATATTCAAGTTTTATTTTTTTTTTTTTTCCGTATTTGCTCAGGTTTAGTCAGTGCTTCAGTCTTTTTGGGTATGCTTCTTTCTTTGTTACCCCTCATGGCAAGGCCATCGTCGTCATCTTCACCCCCAGTGCATTGTGATGGAAAGGGCCTTGGTTAAACTTTGCTACTCTTGGCTTTTTTGTGCTTTAACTTCCACAAAGTGCCTATCATCTTCAGCCTCACTTCTCACAGTTCTGACCCAAGTAGGTCTGGGTCTTCCAACTCTTCTGTTGCCCACAGGAGCCCAGAGGTTGTGCAGAGGACATGACATCAATCTTCATCTCATCATTATCACACATACATATAGAATTTCCATAATTTCCTTAATGGTATAATCTTACTCTGCCATGACATCTGACTCCTAATATTTTATTCTTAAAGCTTTATCCTGAAGTTGACCATATCATTTAGAGACAATTATTTTATTGTCACACCATGATTTATGTCTTTATAGCACTGCAGATCATGTTAGTCTTGTGAATAATCTTAGTTTCATTTAGAATGTTTGTGTAGTTGATTTCCAAATGTTTTTCAGCCTGGCCATTTTATTTGCATATTCTAGTTCAAACTTCACTGAACATCATTATTCCAAAATATTTAATAGATTCAACCTCATTAATCCTTTCTCCATCTGATGTTATTTCATTCCGTAGTGCATACTCTGTCCCTGTGTGTTATGTTCTGTTAGCTTTGTTTTGAGTTCAGCCTCTGGATGAAGTTCTGGTGCATTCTATTAAGCAACCGTTGTAAACCTTTTGCTTTGCTGATTAAAACAGCGTTATCTGCAAATTCTGAGTCAAGTTGTTGCTATTACTCCAATCTAAACCTTGCCTTCCATCTCCAACCACATATTTCATTGTAAAATCTGAGAGAAGGGCAAACTGCAAGTGAAAGCATCCCAGTATTACTTCAAATTCACATGACAAGACTCCATCAGCATTAACTTTGCACTTGTTTTGTTCATGAATAATTTTGATGAGATTCATGTATGGTTTCATGGGATTGTCATGACACAAGACCTCTCATAATATTGGTTGCTGGACTCTGTCAAATGCCTTCTTATAATCAACAAAAGCTATCAGAAGAGGATTTTTAAATTCCATACATTGGTGCGCTGTCGTAGCATAAATATTTAATCTCACAACTCCTGCCTTTTCTAAAAATCAGTGTGTTTACCTCAAAGCTTTTTATAAAATTCTTTCTGCAGCCAATTGAGATTAAGCTTACTGAATATTATCTTTACAACCAGCATAGGTGCAATGCCTATATGGTTACAACATTCAGTCAAGTCACCTTTCTTTGGTACCTTAGCTATTTCCAATTCCTAATATTCAGGCTTTGTTTCCATAGTCCATATTCTGCCAAAGTTATTATACAAGGTGTCATTTCAGTTTAAACTAAAATCATCTGTTGTGATTCTCATCATAACTTGGTATTTTCCACCTAAGTTTGTGCATTATTAATTCCTCTCTGTAAAACCCAGAATTCATTCATAACCACATTCAGATCTTCATCAGCTCTTGGTATATTAGTCAAGTTACTCCACTTATCACTTTATTCATGAATTCACAGAAATGTTTTGCTTAGTGTTGTCTTGCTTCTGATGTTGTTATTAACCCATCCCCCCTTTTTAACAGCCATTTTCCTCTGGGTTTTTTTATTTTTCACCAATGGATATTTCAATAATTCAGTCCTGTTGGCTATCTTAACACTCTTGAATACAGTGGGTTCACGCTAGATCGTGGATCAGCAATCAAGTCTTCAGTTAATCGCGGGTTTTTCTGTGGAACATATCTCCAAATATATCATGGAAAATTCACTAATTCGTGAATTTTATTTTGAAGAGCAATATTCAGTAATTACAGTATTTTCATTGTGTTTTCATGGGTAAATACATTTTTTATGATAAAAAATAATTTACTAATTTTCAAATATTAATATTAATGTAAACAAAGCAAAATATCAATAAAGTGCTAAATTAAAATCCTGCAAAATCACAAAACAGCTTACCATTGTAACAACTTGGTTCAGTATCTCTCTCTCTCTCTCTCTCTCTCTCTCTCTCTCTCTCTCTCTCTCTCTCTCTCTCTCTCTCTCTCTCTCTCTCTCTCTCTCTCTACACATATCCTTTCATGAAAAAACAGCAAAATATCAATAAAACATTATTTCATGTACAGAATCCGTTTACACTTTGTTATTATATTGGTGTATTATCATTGTAATATGTATTAAAAAAAAAACTTCTCAACATTTGTACTGTAATTGTTTTTACTGTTGTAATATTATGTATGCAGGTACGTGTTGCCATATTTTTTTTTTCTCTGATTTACAGTACCATACTTCATTACAAGTTTAGTTGACTCTATGATTATCACATATATTATAACAGTACACAAGAGAATATTTTATCACTGTTGATGTTTCATCTCTGATCACTGTAAAAACATTTAAAATCCGAATTTCATAAGTAGGCAACACAAGGTTATACTCTCCCCATCTAGTTTAACCATGCCTGTCAAGGCTCGTCCCCAGCTACTGTGCTGAAATATGAATTACTGTATCAACAAAGTTAAAAATAATTCCATTAATACATTCATTTCTTTCATCACTTAAAAGTTATTTTCCTAATTCTTTCAGTAGTAGGCTAAATCAGCTGATTCTGAGAAAGTGAACGTTACAAATGTCGGGACGATCGGTTTTTTATACATATTATGATGATGATAACAGATCAATATATGATGATGATAACAGATCAATATATAATGCAGTATAAATGGATTCTGTAAGTGAAATAACATTTTATTGTTATTTTCCTGTGTTTACATCAGTATTAATATTTGAAAATCACAAGAGAATATTTTATCATTGTTGATTGCATTTATAATCTGGTATTTTTTTTCAATGCATATTTAAATATGTAGATACAGTTTTTAACTCGGCTTGTGAATTACCAATGTTTCCCCTATCTGAAAAAAGAAAACATGACAGCTTCAATACTGTATGAAAGAAAATGGCTCTGCCTGAAAATAGGGGTAACCTGATTAGTTTTCACATGTAGCTGTAAGCCATATATTTTCAAGGGTAATGTTGTAAGGTTGGAATTATATAAAAGGGTTTTAGGATGATACTTTAAGGTATATTTGGTGTTTAAACTATTAAAATGGGCATTTGTAAGCATTTTTAGAAGCAGGTCTTTAGTGTTTGAACTATTGAAATGGCCAGTTATAAGCATTTTTAGAGGGGGATACCAACTTAACGCGGAATTTCACTTAATGCGGGTGGTTGTGGTCCCTAACCCCTGCGATTATGGGGGACATACTTTCCTTAGCTTTTTCAACAGTATCAGCTTGTTTATCCACATATTCTCTCGTTTCTTGGTTCCGTTCTGACAGCATGACGATAAGCGAAAATTGGCGATTTCATAGGCTCCCCGGTGATTTTCGGTTATCGGCCCCTCTGTTAATTATGTATCAGCGCCAGTACGCAATTATTGGTGCCAATAAGCAGAAATCGGCACATATCAGCGCCGAAAATCGCTGATGTTGGTCGCTAGACAAGCGCCGAAAAACTGGATCGCTGATAACTGAGCCCGCTGATAGCCGGGGACTGCCTGTAAAGTGTTTTAGATGATAATTGTAAGGTATATTTGGTGTAGGATGATAGTTTAAAGTATACATTTGTTGCAGTTATAAGTGTTTTTACAGGGATTTTGGTACTTGTGGATTTTCGGTATTCTCGGTTGGTTGTGGTACACATCCCATGGGAATACCGGGGGACGACTGTTATATGATTGTGGTAATCAGTAAATATAGTGCATTGTGTACATAATTTATTTACAGTTGCCTAAGCTCAAATACCTTACAGTGTTTTTGGACAGTATAGGGATTTTATTAATTTTTTTATACTTACAAAGTAAATAGTGTAGTAATGCTTAATATATTTTTGATAATCCTAGTGCACCAACACGCACTTACAAAGATTTTAATGAAATGTTCTTTAGATTTTTAATGTGGAGATACTCAGGTACAAATACAAAACATTAGCTACAGACTCAATATTAGATCAGCAGACAAAAACACATAAGTACTGTATTTTTTTCTTTACTTTTCTTATTCTGGCTTGTAGTACTGTTGTATCATTACTATATTTAATGGCTTGCAAGATCTTCCTCAGATATTGCCATTATTTCTGCCTGAATTGAAAAGACTGATTAAAATTTATGGCTAATATGCTTTTGAGTAGAATGATAAAACCCACAAAATTTTAAACTTATCACCTTCCAGTAAAGTTAACCTTTAAAGTATATTGTACATATTTTTTGCAGCATTACACTGGTTTCTTTAATAAATATTTGTTTAACAGCAGTCCTTACTTAATAAAATTTTAAAAACTTATTATCCAAATATGTGTGCATATAAGTCATACATCCTCTTACAATATAAGGTGATAAGTAGATTAACACTATCCAAAAATGTTGGTAAGATATAAGTTTTGTGTATGATCTTGTTGTCATGTATTGTATTACATGTATTGTGAGACTTTATATTTGAATATTTGTTATATATTTCTTCTTACTGAAATAAAAACCATTGCCTTAAAATAGGAGCATATACCTCAGCATGAGCTGGCAGGTCGTTGAACTGAGAACATGGTTGTTAACTGTTGGTTATATGGGGTGAATGGATTAACACTTGTCACCAGCCTTCCATCACTAGTCACTTTTTCTTCAGCTTAGATTGATCTCCTCTGATTAATAATTATTTTCCTGTTGGTTTCAGCTGTGTTGCTGTTGGGAAAAATTTACTGCTGTTTGGATGTGCTTGTTAGATGTAGCCTTCAAGTGTTAGCATACATCTCCCTCCGTGTTGCCAATCTCCCTTCTCTTCCCTGAGTACACCTCCTTCTGGTGAGAAGTGGGCACTGCAAGAGATGGGGATCATACACCTACTTTTATGATAGCAGCTACAAAGTCTGCTATTGCTGCAGCCTTTACAACATTGCCTGCTTTATTTGCTGGTGTAGCAACCTTTACAGCATTGCTTACTTTGCTTGCTGTTCTTGCAACTGCTAGGAGTTCAGTGTTGTTGAGTTTCCAGTAATGGTCTTTCTTATGGAAGATGCCTCAGCGAGTCAACTACCGCAGCTTACTCAGAGGGGGTAAGGAAGACCTGAGCGAAGAGGGAAAGAAGTGATAGCGCTGTCCATCCACCACCACCACCTCGTCAAGTTCTTCCTCTGCCTTGTTGTCTTTTCCTTCATTCTCCTCGTGTGGGAGGAAGAAGGGGAATCCAGTTGGCCTTTCACAAAAGGTCCAATAGGGCTTCAAGCAAATGCTCTTCCCAGTCTGTAGGGTGGTTGGGGGGTGATGTCTTGAACACTTTGATAGATTCACTAGTTTTTGGCCTGCTTGGAGATGAGTATTGCCCTAGCTACCGTCTGCACTTTTCCAGTCTCCAGATTGTGGTTGTGCAAGCAGTGTGGTTAGCTCTTCCTGCCAAGTTTCTTCAGGCACATTGAGCAGACCCCATGCAACCCTGCATGCACCTGGTTTACAGACCAATGCCTGCAGGTAGCTCTTCCTTGGGCTCCCTTGGAAGTACACCTGGTGCAGCCTACACAACCCATTGTCTGCACATGGTTAGCTCTTTGTCCTAAGTTTCTTTGAAGACACAAAGGGCAGACCCTGTGGAACCATGCATACACTTGGTCTACTCCCTAGAAGTATATCTGCTTACTTGTCTGGTGCATGCTTTATCCTAAGATTGTGGGCATGCCAGTGATGGGTTGCTCCATTACACATCCCTTCTTGGGACACACCAGTTCTGGGATTGCATGGCAGTGCACATGCTCACACCCATTTCAGGTACAGAAGCAGAGCACTCCCATTGTATGGGGAGAGTACAATGACCTTCAACCATGCTTTTTAGTATATGTGCATTTTCTCCTGACTGTGCCCCTCTGGGCATGTGCAGCTGAGTCAGCGATATCTTTCCTCCCTCTCGTTGTTGACACAGTTGTCAGACTGTAGGCATATGGGAGGTGGTTTGCACACAACAGGCCCCCTTTTACAATAATTTCTAATACTGGGAGGATCTGTTTGTATACAGTTGTGTTACATTCTGGGCTACTTATGGTTTTCCACATATCTGTAGTGGTTTTTTAAGAGATAGCACTTTTTTACTGCCCTCTCAAGCAGCCATTCTTACAACCTGTACTTTTCCTAAAGTTTTTATGTCATAACCTCTCTTATTATTTACACATACACATAAGACATTTGTGCCATGATTTTTTATGGTATTACACTCATGAGAGATGTTCTAATTCCTTGATGAGGATGTATGTGCAAGTGCTTGTAAACATAACTTCAGTTTTAGCCATGATTTCACTAGATTGCATGATAGCTTAGAATTATTGAGAAAATCTGTGGGTTGGTGAATCACGGTTCTGAATGGCTACATCTTTGTAATAATTTATTTTGACAGGACCATCTATGCCAATAGTTCACATCCACAATATGAAGGAGAGTTCAAAGCTATTGATTTGTCATTTACTTTTACTTACCTTATGGAACCTGTTTATGTTTGGATGGTTTTGCCTTCATTTTAAAACCCCTTCAGCATTGTTGGTTCAGAGATCATTTGGCAGTATGTGAGCCTAAGGATCTTGAGGCAGTAACCATGGCCATCCTTTTGTCATCCCTCTTACTTGGAGTTTCTTTGGGGTCCACTCAGGAGGCCAAGCAGTTCTGACTGCTGTGGTTCCATTTGCCTTCGGTATTTTCGATAAGGGTAACAATCTGATCTGTGGATCAGAGGGTTCCCATCCATCAAGCAAATTACTAACTTACAAATGGGAGAGGTGTGTTTGCAGCATCAGTCAGGGGTAGGAAGAAATTGCAAACTTTTCATTACTCCTCCCCACAGTCATTGTCAGAAACTTCCACATTCTCTTTCTCTTCTTGAGAAAGAGGAAGAAGACTCCCTTAGGAGCAGATCACTGTGGCCTCCACATTACTCCTTTCAATGGTTATACAGAGTCAGCAGTGAAAAAGCTGTGGAGACATCTATAACCAAACCTTAGGGTGCAGCTAGACCTTGAAGTGATAGGGTTGGGAGGAAATCTGCAGCTCTAAATCCAGACCAGTAGCCCAATTTTCTTCATATAGAGGGGCAGGTAAACTTACCTGCCATTTCAGCCTCCTCCAGCTACAGTTATGTAGCAAGGGAAGGGGAGGAAGAAGCGGGGAGGTCACTGAATATAGCGATCCCATTGTAGTGCTGCCACAACTAGAGGGCCCATTGTAGTGCTGCCACAACTAGAGGGATGCATGTCCTGCTTTTGGAAATGGAGTAGAGATGGAACAGAGTCCTGGATACTTTCAGCCTCCACTCCCCTCTCTCAGACACCAATATTATCTGTTGTTCCCCTCCAGATTCTCCAATATCTCTAGCCTTGTCAGTTTGGTTGAAGATAGTGATGGAAAAGTGCTAGAAGTCATAGAGGACCAGTCTCCAGAGTGTTTTTTCAGTTATCCCTTTATAATGGAGAGGATGACTGGACTGGACCCCAGTCATCAAACTCTCCCCTTTAAATGAGTGTGTGTTGGAGATTTGCTTTTAGATGGAAACAGCACACTGTATGTGGTAGTCTATCATAGAGGCTGACTCCATGCTTTGATAGTACTAAGGGATGTGTACTTTCAAGTACCCCTCCATCATAGCTGTGAGAAGTACGTCTACTTGTCCGCAGTGATGCTGTTGACGGTTCAAAGCTCTGTTTTGGACAAATAACATCTCCTGAGTTATTTCCTGAAAGTTTTCACCTGATTGTTGTCTTGGGCCCTATTAAAGTTTGCTATGTTACTTGGGTTAGGATAGTCCTGTAGTTCTCCTTGATGCTTTTGCTCCAGGGCAGAGTTCTCATACTTTCTCTTTGTCCAAGGAAGGGCAAACTGATAAAGGTTGGATCTCTTGTCCATGTAGCAGACAGGTACCTGAGTATGCTTGTAGGCTGAGCAGACTTAGAGCAGTATTAGCGCTGATTCACGTCTTGACAAAATGATTTGGCTTTGACAGTATCTCCTGTGTCAAGGGTGTTTTGCATGAGTAGATCCTCCTGCTCTTGCTTCAGTGATGCTGAAACACCACTGAGCAGCTCCATGTGACCTCACCTTGTGCCAGTGGATCAAGAACGTGAGGTGGTAGCATGGTGATGGGTTACTGGTAACCCTTAGCAATAGTTTCTCTGAACTTTTCACCTCCCAAAATGCAGCTGTTCACAGATGTATCGAAGAAGGGCTAGGACACTCTTGGGTGTTTTTTGTTGTTGGACTTGTGTTGGATACACACACACCTCATCTGCATATCAATGCTTTGAAATGCAGAAAGTCTTGTTATCCTTGCAAATTCTAGTAACAGTTGGTAGGTCACTTGGTAGTGCTGTTGAGCAATAATACAACCATGTGGTTTATGTCAACCAAAAGGAGGTCAGTCTCACTTTGTAATTTGGCACTTGTGGATGATTTTCCATGCTGTGGAGCTGTCTGCTAGGGTGGAACAGTCTAGCAGGCTAGCTCAGTCACTGCGATCAAGTTATTGGAGCAGACTGGTCCTTACTACCTCAAATGGCAGGAGGGGTGGTTCAGGTTTGAGGTTTCTCTTATACTTAATCTGCTTACTTCCAGGCTGAACAGGAAGTTTCTGGTATTCTCTTTTCCCGTAATATTTCTTGGGGCATTGATGGTAGTTGCATTCCAATATACTTTATGTAATCTGGAGGTTTATGCTCTTTTGCCATTCAGCTTGCTTCCAACAGGTAAACAACAGTTTTTGATCACCCTGGGTTTCGAGTTGACCCTGGCTACTCCTCATTGACCTCAAGGTAAGTGTCATCCTGTTCTGCTAACTCCTGGTAAAGGGTGATTCTGTGGTCAGAGTGTCTTTCAGCAGGTAACAGATTTCCTTGTTCACCTTGCTGAGACAAACTTCTGTCTTTCAACACTGTAAGGCTTTTCCTCAGCTATAAGCCATGTATCAGAGTGAAGTACTTTGATTTTTGTGACTTGGTGGTGGTGTCTGTGCATGAGGAATTTTGAAAGCCTGTCCCCACTTAACCTCCATAACCACCAGTTGACAGCTGTGTTACCAAGTTCAACTACCTTCCCAGGCTTTGCTGAGGAATTCTTTTATATAAAAGGCTCTGATTTGTATACTTAGGAAAAATATAAGTCATAGATTTTTTATTTTTGTATATTTATGTTTAATAGATATTTTTTACTCAATAAAGTAAAGTTTTAATGCAGTACATACAGTTTCCACTTAAACTGGAAGTGAACACTTTCAGGCTTATGTAAGTGTCTGTTAGGAATTATAGGATTACAAAGTTGTCAGTCATTTTTCCATTGTTATTTATGTGTGTCTTGTACAGCCTATGCATCATTTGCATTTATAGACATTCTGTTTCTGATATATTTTGTATAATTTATATCGAGAATTACAGTATACTGTAAAGTATCTGTAATTATGTGTTAATCATTGTTAGTTCAAAGCTATAGGATTTTTAACATTAAAATCCATTCTTAAAGAAAAAACAAAATATATTTATGGATGTGTAGTCAACATATTTGCCCAGGCACAGATACCAATATTGGTTCATTCATGCATTCATGATATATTGCTACAATTCTGCCTTAGATATTTACTGGATTCTGGGCTGCAATGGATGATCACAGGGAGTTCTTTACATTACCAAAAAAACTACTATTTTTTAAATAAAATCTGACTAATAAGACTGGTTAAGGCAGATCTGTAGATGAATCAATCACATGGAAAATGCTGGCTCAGGGCCTTCTTCAGGTGAGGGAAAGATTACGTAAACTCAAGGGATTCTCTTAATTAATTATATTTACATAACAAACACAGATCACAAGAATGACAGATTACGAGGTAGGTAATAATAAGGTCCTGCTGAATGAAAGAATCCTACACATGAGAAATATTCTTCACCGATGTCATCTTCATAACAGGAACATCAGAGAGGGGATAGAGCCGAGATTTGGCTCCACAGCCAAAGCTGATCTGCAACAAGATACAAGACAGTTACTTGCAAAAATAATAACAAGCTCAAAGGGAACTGAGGAGTGCACAGATGGTGTCAAACAACTCTGTTCCAAAACAC
>NC_089742.1:70366505-70424005 GCF_040412425.1 Macrobrachium rosenbergii | reverse complement strand
ACATACAAGCTCAAATATATATAATTATATATATATACATATACATATATATGTATATAACTGTTTCTGTGTGCGGCATGCACATATACCTATGCTTTGAGAAGACACGACATGTTCATACAGCCCTTTTTTCCTAAGTGCGACCCCAGAGCACCTGGACACACAGCCACGAAACCTGACAGAGATGTGACCTAGATCTGAATGTCAAACGATAACCTTACGAAATTCACCTGATGTTATTGGATTGCATCCATGACGGGGGTCAGGGGAAATTCTGATCGAGATTGCGTCGCCATGCTCAAGGGGTTGGCATTTCCAAGAAGAAGAAGAAGAAGAAGAAGAAGAAGAAGAAGAAGAAGAGGAAGAGGAAGAAGAGGAAGAAGTCTCAAAAATTTTCCTGCCGTCTTGAAGTTTTGTTCCTTTGCGTATACATTCATGTTTATATTAAGCTCTGGGTAAAAAAAAAAATTCTGTTGGGGAAATTGTCTGCATCTTAGTAGCCTGGTGGGAGAAATAATGTGCTATTTGATTAGTGTCATTGATTTGGCTCTAAAGGACCAAAGTTCGCCTCAACAGAAGTGTTCAAGGAGAAATGTCAGATTTTTTTTCTATATGAAAAAGCGACCGAGAGGTGAATTGCTGTTCAATTCAAGCCGGAAAAAGAAAGCAGAGAAAGGGAGAAAGTTCTATATTCTAGTAGTGAATATGACAACTGTCTTTGTCTTTGGCTTGACATCCATAAATCCTGAGTGTTTACTTATATCTTCACTGGATTAAGTAAGGCCACAAGTGGATCTGAATAACGCCATCATGCATAGAGGTTCACTGCTATTAGAAATAACAGCTTTGAAGGAAGCACAAGGCCTCACTAATCAAAATAATGTTTGCAGTTGTCAAAACGAGTTTTCATCAAGTTGCACGCTAAGAATGTAGGACATACCAGCATCAAGCAAGGAAATCTCTGGGACCTCGAGGACAACATTTAGAGACAAACAATTCCCTAACTTCGATCGATAAGCACCCTAAAAACGACATCATAAAGAGACAATATCTAATTACCCCAAGGCTGCTGTGTTACGGAACAGCCCTTCCATATTTCGTTTTCTAAATGGCCGTGAAATTTATCTAAATCTCCAGCAGTCGCCCTTACAAACTCCTGCCCAGTCTCGAGGGCTCTTGGGTTCGCCTCTGTAAGGGTACTCGCGTCCTGGCCGAAAGAATTTATGGATACGAATGGTCGACGCGCCACTTCACGAAGGGAACGGTAAGATGGCGGAGTGAGTCGTCCATATATCCCTCGGGGTGGGGGGTGGGGGGGGGGGGAAGCTTAGTTCTCCTCAGCTAGGTTTTTAGGCAAGTCAGTGGTTCTACATTTCTTTAGTGTACATGATGTGTGCTATGGTTAACTGATGGTTGCTGATATAATGGAAAATTAATTTGGTAGCAAATGGTGAAGAGTTTTGTAACTTCACCCTCGCAATACTTTAAAAAGAACGAGTCAAAGTGAATCTTCGACAGCATTAGTATTGTTGGAGGATATAGGAAGTAAAGCATTTTCTCACCTGCTGAGCCCTTTACCTATTGGCTGATTGGTTCCTTATTTATTTATTTTGAGATTCAAGTTTCAGGAAACGTATAAATAGATTCCATTCATCATGCCAATTGAAATTGTTATGGTTTAGTGGGAGCAATGCAAGTAAAGGTAAATCAGGTTTAGAAGAAAGAAGTATTACATGATAAATAATGAAAGGAGAAATGCTGCGGAGACAATAATGTGGGAAAAAAATTCTTTACATACAATCCAAACCGAATTGCACGAATTTAAAAAAACGCAGCTTACGTAATGATATGTCCCAACTTTATTATGGCACAACAGAACTGCTGCATAGGTCAGTCATGATTAAGAAAGAAGTCAGTTCCTTACCAGTGTGATGGGTGCCTACCCATTTCCATTCATATCCATTCATGGTATGCGCATTCATGGGATTTCAAGTTGCAAATTGACTGATTAATTCAAAGTGCAGATTTGTTTAGGAAGTCATAATTCCATTCATATCCATCCATGGTATGCGCATTCATGGGATTTCAAGTTGCAAATTGACTGATTAATTCAAAGTGCAGATTTGTTTAGGAAGTCATAACAGTATATCGCATGCATACCGAAAATATCTGATATGCTTTACCAATGGCGCACTGCCAAAGAAAGGATTTTTTAATTCTCATCTCTTTTGATAAGTGCGTTCCAGGTACGAGAGAAACTCGCGTATTCGTGTATATGCACAAATATTCCTTCTACACTCATTCATTTTATATCTTAAAAGGAGATATACAGTATAAGGAAAAGCAAAGGCTACACAATTGAAAGCATAATTTTTCACTGCAAACAAAGCTTCGTATTCTAGTTTCGATTTCAGTCTCCTGTTTCTCAAGCTTCATCGTTTCAATTCTTTTCGTGAGAACCCAGTGGCTTTTGACAGAAGACTCATCTAACTCCGAAGCCAATTGGCGTTTTGAATAAAAACCAGATTTCATTTCTGAATTAATTTGAATCTGTAACAGATCCAGTTTCGTCCCAGACAAACATTCATCATTTTCATCATATCTGCAGAGATGTGTGTGGTTATTTTTAGATGCAACATTACTTGCCAATGATACATTTTTCGTGTTGCAATAGAAGGCAATTGTCCTATGTTTGTTTCATCAAGGTTATTGTACCCCACGAAAAAACGTGTTAGGATAATCCTAGCTCGGTCCTTGTATTGCATATTGACAAAGCTTGAAAACGACAGTATTTTTTGATAATTTACAGGAAGACGAGGCTGACAATTCATCCTGGAAATTCTTAAAAATGTCTCTATTTCTTGATATCCCACAGGAATATATGGCGAACAAAAAACTTATATAATCTTTGAAATATCTTTATTTCCTGATAATTTGTCCGATGGCAAACAAATTTCCTTAGAAATTCTTTCAAATATAGTTATTTCTAGAAAAACATGGCCAACAACCTTGGAAATCTTTTAAGATACTTGACCGTTGGCTATGGCTAAAATTCCTCCTGTGAGAATTCTCTGATATATCTTCATTTCTTGACATATTTACTGAAAAACAAAATAACAATCTTTTTGGAAAGTCTTTAAAATGCCTCTATATCTTGATACTTAACCTAGGCAAAACATTGTTAACAAGTGTGGAAACGGCATGAGTGCATTATTACTCTCAGAAATTCACTAAATTACTTTTATTTCTTGATAACAATTTCACCCACTCTCCTGGCTTTTCGGGACCCGCTGCCACTCTAACCAGATTCCCAAACTCTGCTGAAAGATTCTGTGCTTGACTTTAGGGGTGAGGTTGCAAGCCTTACAACCTCATAGCAATCTTAGTCTTGTATAAATAGCTTCGACTTAATTACTGAAGTACGATGATTTAATCGGCGAATATTACGAAACACTGACGTGCATGTGACTTAAAAAAAATAGTGTGGTGTTAGTCCTCTCAATTCTAGGTAGAATTCAAACTTCATAGCATTTCATAATTCGAGGTGATCAGTCTTAAACATCATTGCGCATGCGCCATGCTGCCATTCTGATGAGGAAACAGTGTCGAGTGAAGGGGATCGTTCCTGTACGCATGCACATCCAAGTCCTGAGTGACCAAAACGGAATTGGCGTGTGTAAATGACGGTGTCAGAGTAAAGAAACGGAATTCTGCTTATGTAAAGGAGTCAAGCATAGCTCACGAGGGAACCTGATCAAGTTATTCAAATAGACAGCAACGAGTACATGAATGAAAATTTGAGATCTGCAGTAACAAAAATATAGGGGAATGAAATGAAAAAGCAGAATGACTTGAAGTTTAGTTGACAGATCTCGTGACCAGGTTCCAATGGACGACTGCACAGGCGTCTGCGTTGGCTGCCCAGAGTCCAGAGGCCCAATCCAAGTCTTTTACTTCCGTACACATCTTACCGCACTTTTCCTAGCCCAGACCAGAACAAAAAAGTAAAAAATGCGTCGAAGTTTATTCGCGGCAATCGAGTTTTCTGTACAGCGTACAATCAAGGCCACCGAAAATAGATCTATCTCTCGTTGGTCTCGGAATAATGCTGTATGAGCCACGGCCCATGAAACTCCCAGCCGGCCGTGGTGGCCTGTGTTGTTGCCTTGCCAGACGCACGATCATGGCTAACTTTAACCTTAAATAAAATAAAAACTGCTGAGGCTAGGGGGCTGCAATTTGGTATGTTCGATGATTGGAGGGTGGATGATCAACATACCAATTTGTAGCCCTCTAACCTCAGTAGTTTATAAGATCTGAGGGCGGACAGAAAAAGTGCGGACGGACAGACAAAGTCATCTCAATAGTTCTCTTTTACAGAAACTCAGGGAAGGAGGATGAAGGAAGAAGGGTGGGGCTTGAGCACCAAGGAATCGATAAGCCAGCCTCCTGTAGGAAGAACGGAATCGGGAAAACAGGAAGCAAGAATGATCTTCCTGACATTAAAGTCTCTTTGATAAATTCATTTCTAATAAATAGGAAAACAAGGATTAAGAATTTAACGCAGACACTGATACAATATAAAATAACTGATATTTTAGGTGACTGATTTTGTGCGTTGACGTCTACTCGCTGATTCCTACGGATTGTTTTCCTTTATCAAACAAGCTTCTTCGAGTGCCAATAATGCATGAATTCATGCATGTTTGTTTGCTTTATACTCCACATAAACAAACACATCCCTTCCATAATCACTGGATAAATATGAAGATAATTCAATAAATTAGCCTGGATTCACTTTGCAAGCTACGAGTGAGAACAAATGACACTTTGCACAACCTAACAGTTTTGTTTTGCATGAATATCTTTTTATACTTGCCAGCTATATAATTCACGAGAAAACTAGGACAGTTCATCACTTAACATAGTTTTAACCAACCTTAGAAAGACACTGATTTAATTTAACAATAATTTTTATGTACATATATATATATATATATATATATATATATATATATATATATATATATATATATATATATATATATATACATATATATATACAGTATATATACTATTTAATTTATATATATATATATATATATATAACTGTATATATCTATTTAATTTACAGCTTTTACACTTATATATATATATATATATATATATATATATATATATATATATATATATATATACGAGTATATATATATATATATATATATATACATATATATATATATATATATATATATATATATATATATATATATATATATATATATATATATATATATATCCAACAGCTACATCTGCCATTATATAAATTACCCTTATCGACCACTATCAACTAAAATACCTATATGAGCATCCTTTTATTAAAAAAAGATAAAACTCCGGACCTTCGTTGAATTTCGAAAACAGAAATAATATGGGAGTTGATAAGCGGACTCCATTTTTGTGTCGGATCTCAAACATCGGCGTTGACAGACCGAGAGAGACCGACGATCTGCCAGCTAACGATCTGCATCTTCGGCAATGGATAAACAATCCAAGGAGACAAGCATAAGGCCCATTGCGAGCTATTTGGAATCAGCAAGGCATCTCCATTACTCGGAATTAGAATGGAAAATAAAAGAAAGAAAAAATACGCACGCACAAAATGATCGATGATGGCTGTCAATTTTTGATCGAGGTTGAAGGGCTTTGGAGGTGGAGACGGGAAGGGGTTTCTCTTGGTTGGTTTGAAAGGGATGATGAATTGATGGAAAAGAAAGACTCAATAAACAAGAAAAACAGATACAGGTGTAAATTTAATTTTTGTAATCTGTCTTTTTGCGCTGTCTTTTATTACCCATGGCGTTATAAATTTTCAACCTTACTCGTGAATCGTTATCTTACTGTCAGAAAGGTTAGAAATAAAAGTGAGGAAAAACAGAAGTAGGCAGAGAATTCCATAATTTGGCAGTGGAAGGAAAGCAAGTCACTGTACCGACTCCCACAGAACAAATGTAGGAACAGGAGTCCTGATGTGTGTTACAACGTTGCTTGACTTTGAAATATTTGAACGTTCGAGTTATTTTTCTTAAATTTAGATATGATGATCATATCTTAATCGCGAATATTTTAGCACTTCCACACATGAGAGAAATGCAAGAGTAAGTGAATAAACTTAAGCATATCTTAGTTTAACCAGACCACCGAGCTGATTAACAGCTCTCCTAGGGCTGGCCCGAAGAATTAGATTTATTATACGTGGCTAAGAACCAACTGGTAACCTAGCAATGGGACCTACAGCTTATTGTGGAATCCGAACCACATTATGACAAGAAATGAATTTCTATCACCAGAAATAAATTCCTCTAATTCTTCATTGGCCGGTAGGAGAGTCGAAAGCTGGGCCAACAGCGTGCTAGCCGAGAGCTATACCCCCGTCCAATGAAGAACTAGTAAGTGAATAAAAGCAGCATTTTTCAATTTTCATTGGAATAACACAACTTTTTGTAGTTAAGGTTTGATGACAATATTCACCTGCAAAATAAGAAGTTCGTCATCTAACTCTTTCAAGAGAATAGGCCATATTTAGAGTTTTTTGTCTTTTTCACTCACCACCGGACTGCATAACTTTGAACAGAGATCAAGTGGAGAAAAAAGGCTGGTTGCACGATGCTTAACAAGGCCTGCAATTGAGCAACAGTCGAAGGAAGATTCCGTTTAAGGTGAATACGATGGTTTTTATCGTCAAGATCTGTATTTCATCTTCAACACAGGAGAGCAAACGAAATCTGAATTTACAGAAGGATCTCAGGATGCCTTGAGATGAGATGGCAGTCAAACTCACTTAAAGGAAAGTCCTCTTCTTCTCAAATTTTAGCATTACAACACAACTATGGGGTTTGGAAGGCAGCCAACATGCCTGCCGTTTGTCTGCTTTGTCTTCTTGTAAGCGAAGGTTAGGACTTTGATGTTGTCTGTAGGAGGAAATTGCAGTGTTTCTTATCTCGATCGGTACAATAACCAAAGGCAGAAACTAGTTTTCGTTGATATACTAAGTTAAAAGTCAGGAAGATATTCACTGATCTTCCAGCCTTGGACACTCCAATTCCACATCGTTATCACGCTTTGCATGAAAATCATTCCTTGATTATGGACATTTTTCACTGGTGCTCTCATAACGTTTTAGACGTCTCCTCATTTCTAGCATTTTATCTTAACCTTCTGGGTAATAAATCACTATTAAAGTGATCTGCAGTATATTAAACGGTATGCTCAGCCATTCTCGTAACAACAAACGAGCTGCCATTAACTTCTAACATTCACACTGCGGATGTCACCCATCCTGAGATTGCTTCGTTCGGCGTCTGTTTCATTCACTCTACTTCCGAGCATCAGATTCCCTTCCGTGCTTCTGTGCTCCCTGCGTTCCACAATCTTCCATTCGGAGCTAAGCTCAACGAGTTTTCATCTCTACGCGTTTTTATCGTTCCCTTGGGACCTTGCTAAGATAAGGGCTTGGCTTTGTCAGATAAGTACTCCTCCAACTAAAGGGTACTAGGTACTGGAGTCTGGAGTTGTCTTCCCGATAACGTTTAGATATTTTCTTCGCCATAAACCATAAACTGTGTTTAGCTTGTATTTGATTTACACTGTGCTCGTAAAAGCAAGGTCTAAAGGATTCTTTAGACCTTGCTTATAAGTGTTGGTTTGGTGAAAGATGATTTGGAATCCATCAGAAAAGTGGTAATTTCCTCATTTCGGCAGACGTTACCTAACTTTTCATATCGAGCTCTCATTTGCTCAGAATTTGCAGGCTCTCCCTTGCGAATTCATTCACGTTATTATAATAGTTATCTGAAATTTTTTTTCTTTTCGTCAGTGGTTCATCCTTCTTCATGAACAGAAAAAAAAAAAAAAACCAACTGCTACGATCTGAAGGGCACTCTACAGTACATCTGGATACACATACACAAACACACACACACACACACATACACATATATATATATATATATATATATATATATATATATATATATATATATTGGGTACTTGGTAACTGCTGTTGTCTTTGGTGGCTCAAACCAGGATGGGAAAGACAATAGGGAAGACTTATTTAATAGAGGGCTTCCAAAGAACAAGACGCCACCTCCTCGAAGGAATATACATATATATATATATATATATATATATATATATATATATATATTATATATATATATATATATATATATATATATATATATATATATATATATACATATATATATATATATATATATATATATATATATATATATATATATATATATATATATTTATATACATTCATATAGACCCATATCTACATATATATATCTTTATATATCTGTATATGTCTATATACTGTATATATTTATATATATACAAATATATACATATATATATTTTTACGAGTGTGGCCTGCAATATGATTGCAACGTGACTTCTAAATTCTACTCAAGTTCTAACAGCATCTGACTAGGGGCCACACTTGTAAAAGTAAGTTAGAAGCTACTGTAAAGGGTAATTTCAATGGAGATTAAGGGAAAATCAAGGATTGACTTAATAAGATATAATTACGCAAATCAGAAGGAAATTAAACAGGAGCTTAATCACTAGCTCTTTGGCACAGTAATTACGTTAATTCGCAAAGCAAATAGTGCCACTAGCAAATCAATATGAGATAAAACAAAATATCCTAAGATTTACAGGATCCTGCAGGGAGGATAACCACAATGGATTTAAGAACCACTAAACTTAGATGTAGGTTAACAGAACCTTATAAGACAGTGAATCAAAATGGATTTAAGAACCTCTAAAATTTGATTAAGATTAAACAGAATCATGCAACATAGGGTCACAATTAAATATATCTTCAGATGCAAAATCTTAAAGGAATCTTCTCACAGGGGAGATGGAGAAAGGCACTGTGGAGAACAGTTGCTACACAGCTTCAAAATCACCTATTCTGCAAGATAAACACACTGCCACTCGATTGCAAAACAATTAACACATTCAACTTGGGAATACTGAAGGCTGAGAGGGAAATCACTCAAAAACACAAATAAAATGCAAACTGGTTAACACTTCTGAGTTACTTTACACAAGAGAAATTACACCACTTCACTCAGGCTCCAAAGGAGATTAAAGGGAGTGAATATGAGAGCAAAATAAGAAATAAAGTAAAAGATAATGTGTGTCAAACAATTCCAATTCTCACTGTACCTTTATCCTGGAGATAGACGTCTTGATGTTGAGCCAGACTCTGAATTTAAGACAAGGGGCCAGTGGCGAATCGGATCCAAGTAACACATCAAAAGACCACTTTATGGGAAGAGGGAGGGAGGTCGGAAGACCGACCGACAAGGATCTGTCTGCTCTGGCTGTGTGTTGCGAACTCTCGTGAGCGACCTGTGACCTCTCCTTATATGCTGGCTTTTCCCGCTTCTTCGCCTTTGTCCAAGGCGGGCGATGACCGTTAAACTTTCCGGCTCCCGGTTGGCGTCTTGTTGACAGCTCAGGGTGCAGGTGCACTGGGAAAGGAATCGGCAGGGAATGTTGTTTATAAGTCTGCTTGTGTAGTCCTAGCGACCGACGCACATTTACTGTACTTATTTTTTCAAATGTAGATCATGGAGCCTGCCCGTGCATTGGCAACAAATAAATACATGTGACAAATATATGTATATATATATATATATATATATATATATATATATATATATATATATATATATATATATATATATATATATGTTTATATATACAGCATATATAAATAGATATGTGTATATATTTATATATACCTATTTATTTAGGGAATGCGAGGCACATGCACATAGATTCAACTGATTATCTATACTATATATATATATATATATATATATATATATATATATATATATATATATATATATATATATATATATATGTTAATGGCCCTCCCAGGTCAAGAAGGGCCATCTTTTATTGGTGTATCTGTTTTAAGAACAGAATCAATCATCTTACTTCCTTAAGATGTCTGTGGTAGCCGTGGCTTACCCCTGGGTCAGCAAATCCCTTCTCCTTTGTCGACTTCTCTCACTAAACCTATCTTCACACAAAGGCCTACTGGAATTAAACACCGGGAAGCAACACCAGACTTTACTGACAAATTTAACGAAAGTAACTCAGCAAAAGCTACGGTCATGAAATGGAGTGATTCACATCCCCTATCAATGGAAAACATAACTAGAGGGAATACTGTTTCACAAACAAGCATAATAATTCTAAACCAAGCAATACTAGTGAATATCACCCTGGTAAACAAACAAAGTAATAATGTTATGATTGTTCGAGACCACAATATATGTCATATAGTATGTAAGAGTAAAAACACCACTTCCAAACATTCGTCCTCCCAGGACAAAACTCGAATTCCTGTTGAAAGAAACATATCATTATATTAAAACCTGAAATGGTGTTCATTACATACAGAAAACTGTCTAATGGAGCATTAAATGGGAAAATTCATTATGTAGACACCAATCAGTTTCACTTCTTCCCAACCGGGGGTTTTCCCTCTAAAGTCTGGAAAAGATATAAATGTCACTGGGTGATCTTACTTACTTTTTCTATGGCCCAGATAATGTATCTTCATAGTGGCGGTTTCTTTAAACATTACACCAGGCTAAAAGCACATATCAGCCACCCAAGATCGAGGCAGTCTCCCTGTGAGAGTCACTGTTCCTCTCATAAATATCCCATGGAAGATTGCACACACACACACACACACACACACACACACACACACATGCACATACCCCACCGGAACCTGGGCACATCCGGCGGCATCGGTTCAATGATCGATCATGCTGTCCCCCAGGCGCTTGGATCATGACAGCCGCAAATGCATTGGCAGCAGAAGTGCCACTACCAGACCAGCACATAGCTCTCCACTGCTGACCAAAGTCAATCCAGACTTAATATATATTTATATATATATATATATATATATATATATATATATATATATATATATATATATATATATATATATATATATATATATATATATATATATATATATATATCTATATATATATATATATATACATATAAATATATATATATATATAGGTAATTCTTGACTATGTTCACTCTAATATATATATATATATATATATATATATATATATATATATATATATATATATATATATATATATATACATATATATACAGTATATATAAATATATAGGTAATTCTTGACCATGTACACCTTAATATCTCGTTCGCTAAACAAATAGATATTTTTGAAGAGATGAATTTCCAGCCCTGTTCTTTGGATCTCCAACAAAAAATCTAAGACAAGAGAAAAAATTCCTGATCTCCTTCGCAGGAACCTATAAAAATATTTTGAGTGTATTAATTTTTTTTATTTCTCTGGTAAAAACGTATATTCATTAATTGCATCTTGAAGGAAAAAATGTACAATTTTCTGTTGTTAATAAAGTAGCAGCTAATAAAATGTTATTTTCGATCTTTATTTGATCACCTGAAAGAAAATCTCCCAAATTGTGCTAGCCTTCGAGGCGTGTCCCTCAGTGAGCTAATTTTGAAAAATATGAAAGGAACCTAGTCTGTCAAAATATAACCAGTACATAGCATCTATTATTACAGTAAAAAACAAGTTGTAATGGAGATAGCTTTGCAGGTGTTGATTGATAATTTGCTTATGAAGTTCATCTGTTCAAGAGACAGAACAAAGCAGTTTTCCTGAACAGGCGGAGGAAGATCTGATTATGCGATTAGAGCACATGCACCTCTTATTCTCGATCCAACTCAATGAAATTCGATTGATAAACTTCGAAGAACCAGTGCTTGCTCCATTTTAATTATAATAAATGGCAGTAAATAAATGAAAATCCTGTTACGAAGGATAAAAAAAAAAATCGTTACTGAGAGTCCGAATAGCGTTTCCCCTAACACGCCTACATATTTGGAAGTCCGAAGTTTCTGTAAAAGCAAACACAACTCCAGCTTCTAAATTCCCCTTCTCTCTCTCTCTCTCTCTCTCTCTCTCTCTCTCTCTCTCTTCTTTGTCTTTGTCTCCGTCTGTGTGTGTGTGTGTGTCTATTCAAAGGCACTGGAGAAACAAGGTAGTCGTCGTAGTCAGTAGATAATCAAGGATTATGGAAATCACGACTCTGCTGTTCAGAGATACCATCGCTCTTGAGTGAACAGAGGCGAAGAGGGTTGGGTGGATGGCTGCGAGGGCACAGAGTCATTTCCCCATCCTTCCAGAAGACTCGAGGGGAGTGAGGGGAAGAAGGAGAGGGGAAAGCGAGAGAGCCAATACGGCAGGGAGAACTCCTTTCCTTAATCAAATTATCATTGCCCTCATTAAAGGAAGGGCGGGGACTCTTAAGGGAAATCTCGAAATGGAATGGGGCGAGTGTACTCCTCGGGATCTCTTGCAGTCACCTTCATTATCACACACGCGCGCACACTCGCTGTGCGTTCACGTGGAAAGGAGAGATTTTGCGCTCACCCGGGCGTCTTCTCGAGACAAACATCCCCTTATATCAGATAAAAAAAAAAAAACCCTTAAAGAAGTCACAGAATAACCGGTTTGAGATTTGTTGTAAGATGAACATTAAATATCAGATTGGCTGAAGGCATTCTTCTTGTCTCTTGAAAGTGATAAACTCTTAAGAATTGGAAATGACTGCAGGTGTTGGAATTGGTTCTTATATCTATTTCTGCATAGATTCCTGCAGCTGCAATGATAGTAAGCACATATTCATTGCAAACACATGATGTACTTCAGTGATACAGGGTCAGTGACAGTAGACAAATGATTTTAACGACAGTCGTTCTTTCAATCATATGACTATAATGACAACAAGCAAATAATTCATGAGTAAATATTAATGTTTCCAACAATGCAGCTTTAACAATAAGCACATTACTTATAACAACAGAAATGTCCCTTCAAAATTAGCTCATGTTCCTAAAGTTGCATTCAGAATATACTATATTCAGAATATACTATAAAATCTACATCAGGGGATTATGAAGTATCCGGGAGTCAGAATTAGTTCCACAACGTTCCATACTTCTCCTCGTGTTTTTATAACGGAGAAAAGTTTTCGTCTTCTTTTGGCCAAAAATGTCTTCTGGTTCCATCAGTTTTTAGCAGCGTCCCTTCTTTATGTTCTTCCTCCCCTTCCAGTTATAATTACAATGATAATTACAATGATTATTATTATTATTATTATTATAGGTAGTAGTATATCAGATACATTACTAATACCTTTATTCCCAGTCTGCTGGGGACTTTGCAGCTGGTGAACTTAGAGAACTTCGAAAACAGAGCTTCAGAATTTGGAACACAATAAGACCACGACGGGGATGTAAACGTTCCGAAGTTCTACCTTCGTCAATGTAACGACCTCTGTACGAGAACTAATAGAAAATTTACTCTTTAGTCCAACAGCAACAGCAGAGTGCATTACTTTGAAATTTTTCATTATGAATCCAGGTTTTTCTGTCTAGATGTTAGCAGTATATTGGAATACACAAACACACACACGTATATACTGTATATATATATATATATATATATATATATATATATATATATATATATATATATATATACACACACACAAATATATATATATAATTTATATATACATACATATACATATATATATATATATATATATATATATATATAATATATATATATATATATATATATATATATATATATATATATATATATATATATATATATTGTTGCATATTTGTCTGGGTATGGCAAAATGAAATGATTATTGAATGTGAATTAGGCCTTGAGGGCCACTTGCCCAGAACCAAATATGTAATAAAAAATGCAATATACCAGTCAACTCCTCCGTTTTATGAATAAAATAAAAGGGAAGGTCGTCATGAAAGCCTGGGTACCTTAAGTTACTTTATTTCACACAGTTCAAGAAGGGGAAATAAATCATGACTGGTATGCAATCCAGCAAGACAAATACAACACTAAAATTAAGACAAATCACAGTTAACTGGCTTTCAGAAATCAGGGAAATATTTACACCACAATAACGCAAATGGGAGTCCTTGGCTCTTACAAAATATCTATCTTACAAAAAGTCACAGAAGCAGGTATCTTGCTTGTAGCCAGGTTGAATTAACTATCTTCTAAGGCAACTTCTCACAGGTAGGTCGGTGGCAGAAACACGAGGGGACACGATAACACATGTCCGGAAATAGATTTCCCAGATAAGAATTCGTACATGGAAGATTCTCTCACTTGCAATAATCTATCACCATGTCACTAAGCAAAGGATTATTCCGTCAATAACATATTCCTATGGGGAACATACACATCAGTAATTTAGAAATACCAGTAAGGAATTTACTTTGGGAGATGAGCTATGTGAAACGGAAATGAGAGATTTAGTGAGGGGAAAAGGATACTGGTACTCAGTTGTTAATTTCAGACTTACCGGGCAATCCAGATTGCAAGTGCACTGTTGCAAAGGTAAATAGATGATCTAGGTCTTCCATTAACAATGAAGGGACTACTTGTAGTCCAGGTCACTTGCGACCCTCTCTACCAGTGTGGCAGTTTGCCAAGACAAAAAGATATGGCCCGAGGTTCGGGACGTGGCAGGCAGAGGTTATGCCTGGGTGAGGACTGAGTAGGCACTCTTCTCTTGGCTCATCCGTGGATACTCTTCCGTCTATATGCCTTGAGGCCACGGAAATGGCGGTTCGAAGCAAGGAGTGCCCGCATTCCTCGAAAAGCAATTAAGAACTAGCAAAAGGAGAACACTGGGATATAGGTCTTACGATAAGGATATAGAGCGTTCCCCAACGAATTTCTAAATCCTACTACCTGCTTGACCCTTTTCGAAACTGCTCCCAAGATATGCCACTTCGCTTCAACTGTCATCACCCTGTTAATGGATGGGACTTTGACCCCTATTTGGCTAAGAGTAGAGACGTTAGCAGCAAATATTTATAATATATATATATATATATATATATATATATATATATATATATATATATATATATATATATATATAGTATGAGTATGTATATGTACGTACGTATGTGTGTGTCTCTGTGTGGGTGGGAGCATTTGTGTGCGAGGGCAGCTTAAATCAATGGCGGAGTCCACTGACTTAAGCACTGTAATGATTCATGCTCCTGTACCTTTTCTTATCTTTATTACTTTCATATATGTACAAATTATTTTGTATTAGTTGGCTGCTAATTTTATCTGCATTTTCATAACCTTTTTTTCTATCAATCTCTGTTTCTTTTCACAGGTTGCTAGGCAGACATGCAAAAATCGATGTGCATACACATCAAAATGACCCAGATTATGGTCAGTATAAGACCAAAGGAATTATTGGCGATGTTCGAGATGCTTCATAACAGCAAAATGCTTTTAAATTGTCAAACTTTCCAGTGAATTTCTTATTAGGAAGTGCTTTGGTAGTCCTGGAATTTTATTTGAGATATTTATCAATTTATCGTGCCGTTTTCGGCACAAAATTAACAGCAGCAACAAGAGCAATCCCTGTAATAATTTCCACCTCTATTAATATCTAAAGTGCTCGCCAGCTGTGACTTCTGATCATTCTGACTACAGGACTGATGAGGTCAAATCTGATGCAGCCACAAAATGCATACCGAAATAGCGGCCAGACGCCCTCTTGAGTATTTTTGACTGGCCTGATGTTGAGCAATTGACGTTCTTTTCAATTCTAAACATGCCAGAGAAATGGGAGCTGCGCTGTTTGCTCAGCTACCTAGAAAAAAAAACAAGTCAAAGACACAACAAGAGTGCAAAATTTGCAACGAAAACACACCTCCAAAAATATACTGCGAGATGTCTTACTATTTCAAATAGCTCTCCATAACGAAAGCAGAAGTCTGAGCGCTAACGCATGCAAGAAACTGACGGTTATTTTACACCCTTCTGTCGTTGATCTTAACAACAGGGGAAACACAGTTTAAGGACATTGTCTTCATAGTTTTCAAACACTTCACAAGCGGTATCTGATCCTGCAGGAATATGTTACGGAATTACAGAAATATGTAACGGAAGGTTTGTGCTTCAAATACTCTCGCCCTACACTTTTCACTTCAGCTGAGAAAGACGATACCGGAAGAAGAAGAAGAAATGCCGCATAAAAAGAAAAAGGAAAAATATTCTCTTTTCTCCCCGAAATCAGATACTTCTCCGGAAAGTGAATCTTGGATTCCCGGAGAAGAAGAAGACTACCAATTTCTTCCAGGTATTTTAAGTGGATTCTGGAATTCAAAGCCTTCCGACGAGATGATCGAAGTGAGCGGGATTATTTAAACGATGAAAATTTCAGGGGAAATAGCAGGCGACGGGAAGCCATCTCTCTCTCTCCGAATTTCTCTTCTCTTTCTTTTCGAAATGATGTAACTGAAAGAATGGCAAATGAATCCGTGGCGTCTAGTGTGCTTGGTATCTGTCTGTCCATCTATCTGTCTATCTATGAGAGAGAGAGAGAGAGAGAGAGAGAGAGAGAGAGAGAGAGAGAGAGAGAGAGAGAGAGACTGATTAGAAATATTGCCCGGTTCAAGGGAAAGGAGAAACCAAAAGTAGACTTAACTGGAGAGGAATGTAACAAAGACAGCGGACTTTGATAAGAAAGTGGGAGCAGTATATGCACAAAATGTAGGCTGGGATTCAAAATAGTAAAATATCAGTTTATGGATGGGGTCCAAAGGGAGGCAGCCGATTATGAATGAGCTGGCAAGTAAAAGGGGAAATAAAAGAAGTCTATGGCAGGACAGTGAAATGAGAGGTTTAATAAAGGAAACAATAGATAGTTTAAAGTGTAGGCTAACTGGTGAAAAGAAGCGAAGATTATACACAGTCAGACAAGAAGAATATCTTGTAAGAACTTACGCAGAAAAAGATGTTTTACCGAACTAGGATAAATGCATAAAGAAAATTAAACAAAAGATTAAAAGCAGAGGATAGAAGAGAGAAAAATCTGATTAATACAAGAGAACGCCTGTAGATTTGACTCTTAAGAATATACGTTGAAGTGAAATTTATCAGAGAGCTGAAAGGACGCAAGTGGGACGCTGTGGTGCCACGGCGATAATTTTATTGAGTGACTGACAAGGGCGTGCACAGTATGCTTGAATAATTGAAAGATTCCAAAGGGATGAGTTAAGAGAACAATAAAATAAAGAGACAGGGTCATAATGTGGCGGGTGTTGATGATGCATGTTGTATAAGGTAAAATCCTGAAAACGGTTAGATGATGAAACCAAGCTATCATACATGGAGGTAAGATAGGAACTGGTTTGGTACAAATATGGGCCTCAGACGGGCCATATTTTTTAGTATCTATTATGAAATGAGTGTGACAGAAGCATGAAAGAGGACAGCATATGTAGTTTCAGGATTGTGGAATGTGAACAGGTGTCTTCTACACAGACCTAAGAATATTCGACAACTTTTGCAAGAGGAGATGCTTGAAAGTCAGTGGTAAATGGCAGTAAGGAAGATGGGGCAATGAAAGTTAGCTTGGATACGGGAAAAATGGAAGTCGATGATTCAAGCATTTATTTAGGAGTAAATATATAGACGATGGTGGGGTGAGGGGTGTCAATCACAAAGCAGGTGAAGTAAGAAAAGCAGCAAGTGTCTGCAAAAAGTTCGGAACAGAAGAACGTTTAGACTCTAGAATGCATGAGGGAATTACAGACACAGGGTCCCGTTCAGGAGGTTAAATTTTGATGCTAAAGGTGAAAAAAGAAGATGGAAAAAGAAAATTAATGAACAATGTTGCGATGAATTCTGAGAGGAATCAGAGCAATAACGAAAAAGTGCTAGAAAGTTAGCATTTGTGAATATCTGGATCAGAGTTTTCTGAGGTGATTCAGCCATGTGGAGGGAACCAGGAAGGATGAGGAGAGGGAGCCCGAGTAGGGTTATCAAAATAGAGGTGAGAGACGCATTGTCTCATTGTCTGTATGATAGGTTGAGACACAGCCGACGAGTCTTCCCTGTACGTACATGACAGGGCCAATACTGTGGAATTTTTCTGCACAGAGGTTCATCATTTACTCTGACGTTAAATGATAAGTATAACAGAAACTATCATCTTTTTCCCGTGAAGTGCATTCCATAAGAAGAAATGGAATATATATATATATATATATATATATATATATATATATATATATAACACAATATACATATATATATATATATATATATATATATATATATATATATATATATATATATATATATATAAATGTATATTCAAATACGCGCACGCTCTACTTCAAAAACAAAGGCCGCAGTAGTCACATTCACAAAAAAGAAAGACATTGCATCAAGGATTTCAATAAACCCGAAAACTCGAATAATAATAATAATGATTCTCCTCCAACAACCTGCATCTCTGCCTAATCAGAGGGGAAAAAAAAGTATCTGTAATTCTGGACTTTGAAAATTCCCAGATGAATGGTTATAGCGGAGGCTAATATGCACAGAGCACTTTGGCTGCCTGGGATTTGGCTGATGGATGGCGGAACAAATCATTTATTGCGAGGTCAAGTGGTCCTTATGGATTCTCCCGTTTGAATTAAGCACCAACAGATGGCGGCGATGTGCTCTTTTCGCTTCTCCTTTTCGTGCGCGTGCGCGAGAAAGAGAAGGAGAAGAAGAAGAGGGAGAAAGAGAGCCTTTCTTTAATCATTTGTGTAAAAGAGGGGAAAAAGCTTTTTCCACTTTTCGTTTTTTAAGAGAGAGAGAGAGAGAGAGAGAGAGAGAGAGAGAGAGAGAGAGAGAGAGAGAGAGAGAGAGAGAGAGAGAGATTTAATGGGCGGGCAATGATTAAGTCATGGTTCTCACACACACATACAAAATAAATTATAATTTCTGTTTAATCCCAGAACTGTATCTATAAACATACATTATATATATATATATATATATATATATATATATATATATATATATATATATATATATATATATATATATATATATATATATATATATATATATATATATATATATATATATATATATATATATACACACACATATGAACACAGACACACATAATAATCATATATAATAATCATATATATATATATATATATATATATATATATATATATATATATATATATATATATATATATATATATATATATATTCAGCATATATATTTCATGTAATCAGGTCTATGTTTACAAAAACATTAGGCATAAATGCTACATCCATATAGCTTTATAGCGAAGGACACCGAAGTGAGAGTTAAATTTTATCTGCGGATATAGAATGAATACAGAAGCAATATCACTGATAACAAATGAGAAAATTTTGTCTACACAAAGTCATGACTGACACTGGAATTCTACGGTCGTGTGAAATGCATTATCACTGCACACTTTATATAAGTTAAATCTCTGTATTACCCTCGTTTGCATTCTGATGGAAATATGCGATGTATTAAACCCGACCTACATGCAGTTCGAATTCAAATTTGAATCCAGTCATAACTTGCCTTATCATGTTTATATATAACCACGTGTGCGTTTTATCTGGGGATAAGTCATTTTGAAGACGACCAACGGAAAATTTAATATCATAATTAATAACCACAAAGATGTCCTTGGGTGAATCATCTGCTGGACGCTTCTACTTCTGCCATCGTCGTGTGGCGTTTGTTGTTGAGCTGGCTTTTTGCCAGCACAGGCTCTTGCTCATAGAGCAGCCAGTAAATTGTGGTGTTTTTGACTCTGGGCTCGTACTGATTGCGGAATCACCTCTGAAAATGGGCCTACTGCCTATGAAACGGAGCCATTTTCTTGAGTCATTTCCGGTTCGTTAACGACAGCTGCAATTTCTCATTCTTTTTTGTATCCAAAGACCAACAAGAATATACTCTTTTTTTTTATATCCAAAGACCAACAAGATTAGACTCTTTTTTTTTCCAAAGACCAACAAGATTCTCCAAAGATCTACAAGATTAGACTTTTTTTTTTTTTTATCCAAAGACCAACAAGATTAGACTCCTTTTTTTTAGATCCAAAGACCAACGAGATTAGACTTTTTTTTTATATCCAAAGACCAACAAGATTAGACCCTTTTTTTATATCCAAAGACCAACAAGATTAGACTCTTTTCTTTTTTTATATCCAAAGACCGACAAGATTAGACTTTTTTTTTTTAAAATCCAAAGACCGACAAGATTAGATTCACTTTTTTTTATATCCAAAGACCAACAAGTTTAGACTATTTTTTATATCCAAAGGACAACAAGATTAGACTCTTTTTTATATCCAAAGACCAACAAGATTAGACTTTTTTTTTTTTTAAATCCAAAGACCGACAAGATTAGATTCACTTTTTTATATCCAAAGACCAACAAGTTTAGACTATTTTTATTTTAGATTTTTTTAATCCAAAGACCAACAAGATTAGACTTTTTTTTTAGGCTATTTTTTATATCCAAACCAAAAGATTAGACTTTTTTTTTTTCCAAAGACCAACAAGAGGCTCTTTTTTTTTAAACAAGACCGACAAGATAAGATTAATTTTTTTTATATCCAAAGACCAACAAGTTTAGACTTTTTTTTATATCCAAAGGCCAACAAGATTAGACTCTTTTTTTTATATCCAAAAACCAACAAGATTAGACTTTTTTTTATATCCAAAGACCGACAAGATTAGACTCTTTTTTTATATCCAAAGACCAACAAGATTAGATTATTTTTTTTTTTATATCCAAAGAACAACAAGATTAGGCTATTTTTTTTATACCCAAAGACCAACAAGATTAGAAATTTTATATCCCAAGACCAACAAGATTAGACTCTTTTCTTTATATCCAAAGGACCAACAAGATTAGACTCTTTTTTTATATCCAAAGACCAACAAGATTAGACTCTTTTTTTTTATATCCAAAGACCAACAAGATTAGACTTTTTTATATCCAAAGACCAACAAGATTAGACTTTTTTTTTATATACAAAGACCAACAAGATCAGATTATTTTTTTTATATCCAAAGACCTACAAGATTAGACTCTTTTTTTATATCCAAAGACCAACAAGATTAGACTATTTTTTTTATATCCAAAGACCAACAAGATTAGACTTTTTTTTTATATCAGAAGACCTACAAGATTAGACTCTATTTTATATATAAAGACCAACAAGATTGACACTTTTTTTTTATATCCAAAGACCACCAAGATCATATTTTTTTATATCCAACAAGATTAGACTTTTTTCTATCCAAAGACCAACAAGAGCAGAGTCTTTTTTATACCCAAAGACCAACAAGATTAGACTTTTTTAAAAATTCAAACACCAACAAGATTAGACTATTTTTTTTATATCCAAAGACCAGCAAGATTTGAATTTTTTTTTTATATTTAAGACCAACAAGATTAGACTCTCTTTTTTATATCCAAAGACCAAGAAGATTAGACTCTCTTTTTTATATCCAAAGACCAACAAGATTAGACTTTTTTTTAAATCCAAACACCAACAAGATTAGACTCTTTTTTTTATATCCAAAGACCAGCAAGATTTGAATTTTTTTTATATTTAAGACCAACAAGATTAGACTCCTCAAAGACCAACAAGATTAGAATATCCAAAGACCAACAAGATTAGACTCTTTTTTATATCCAAAGACCAACAAATTGGAACTCTTTTTTAGTCCAAAGACCAACAAGATTAGACTCTTTTTTGAACAAAGACCAACAAAATTAGACTCTTTTTTTATCTAAGACCAACAAGATTAGACTCTTTTTCATATCCAAAGAACAAAAGATTAGACTTTTTGTTCCAAAACCAACAAGATTAGGCCAAAGACCAACAAGATTACCACTGAACCAAGGACCAACAAGATTAGAGTATTTTTATATCCAAAGACCAACAAGATTGGCCAATGTTGTATAAACAGGAAAAAGCATATGAGATATAGAGGAAGTCTGGCTGGAACTCTCCCCAGTCGAGGGAGATGAACAGGAATCTATTTCTTATAGAAGATTATATGACAGGTGAAAAAACTACCACTGAATAGTACATATGTCTATAGCTCAGTGGAACATGGCCAATGTAGTATAAACAGAAAAAAGCACAGTGAGAATATGAAGTCTATCTATCTATCTATCTATATATACATGGGTATATATATTATATACGAATTTGTTAAGTGTAATGTAAAGATTACCTGTAAATAATAATGATTCTCATGATTTAGTTCTGGGAATCGCTAACGAAATATCCGCATCATGCAAACGTTAAAATATAAAGCGACGAAAAGATCCTCACATCACTCTCTTTAGAGGAGTAAGAAAATCTCCTCCTAATTTCCCCGAGATTTATTTTGCAAGATGATGATAATGATGCTGATAATAATGATGGCGCAAGCATTACCTCCGCCAAGGAAAAACATATTTTCATTATTAAATTAATTTTTCCTCGGCGATGCGCACTGATGATATTAAAATAATGAAGGGTCGTCATTAATGAGAATAAATCCGGCGTCTTTTCCTCGCTGAAATAACCCGGCTGGAAAACTCCTGCCTCTGTCTGTTTGTCCGCCCGTCCGTCCATCTCTCCGTCTATTTGTGTGTCCGTCCGTCCGTCCGTCCGTCCATCTCGCTGTCTATTTGTGTGTCCGTCCGTCCATCCATCTCTCCGTCTATTTGTGTGTCCGTCCGTCCGTCCATCTCTCCGTCCATCTCCGTCCTCCGTCCGTCCATCTCTCTGTTGTGTGTCCGTCCGTCCATCCATCTCTCTGTCTATTTGTGTGTCCGTCCGTCCGTCCATCTCTCTCGTCCATCTCTCTGTCTATTTGTGTGTCCGTCCGTCCATCCATCTCTCTGTCTATTTGTGAGTCCGTCCGTCCGTCCGTCCATCTCTCTGTCTATTTGTGTGTCCGTCCGTCCGTCCGTCATCTCTCTGTCTATTTGTGTGTCCGTCCGTCCGTCCATCCATCTCTCTGTCTATTTGTGTGTCCGTCCGTCCGTCCATCCATCTCTCTGTCTATTTGTGTGTCCGTCCGTCCGTCCGTCATCTCTCTGTCTATTTATGTGTCCGTCCGTCCATCCATCTCTCTGTCTATTTGTGTGCCCGTCCGTCCGTCCGTCCGTCCATCTCTCTGTCTATTTATGTGTCCGTTCGTCCATCCATCTCTCTGTTTATTTGTGTGTCCGTCCGTCCGTCCATCTCTCTGTCTATTTGTGTGTCCGTCCGTCCATCCATCTCTCTGTCTATTTGTGTGTCCGTCCGTCCGTCCGTCATCTCTCTGTCTGTTTGTCTGTCCGTCCGTCCGTCCATCTTTCTGTCTGTTTGTCTGTCCGTCCGTCTGTCCGTCCATCTCTCTGTCTGTAAGTCCGTCCGTTTGTCCGTCCATCTCTCAGTCTGTCTGTCCATCCACCCATCCACCTCTCTGTCTGTTTGTCTGCCCGTCCGTCCGTCCATCTCTCTGTCTGTTTTGTGTCCGTCCGTCCGTCCATTTGTCTGTTTGTCTGTCCGTCCGTCCGTCCATCTGTCTGTCTGTTTGCCTGTCCGTCCGTTCATCTCTCTGTCTGTTTGTCTGTCCGTCCGTCCGTCTATCTACCTGTCGTCAGTCTGTCCGTCCATCTTACTGTTTGTCTGTCCGTCCATCTCTCTGTCTTTTAGCTTGCCGTCCATCTCTCTGTCTGTTTGTCTGTCCGTCCATCTGTCTGTCTGTTTCTCTGTCCGTCCGTCCATCTGTCTGTTTGTTTGTTTGTCCGTCCGTTCGTTCACCTCTCTGTCTGTTTGTCTGTCCGTCCGTCCGTTCACCTCTCTGTCTGTTTGTCTGTCCGTCTAGTTTCAACCAGATAATAATCATCTTATCTTTTTGCTTTTCCGTAATTCGATGCCATTCTCCATTTGTTCAAAGACGACTGCGCACACGTGCAACCAGCCATTTTTCTCATGTTTATCATGCTGAGAAATGCTTACCAGTGTCCCACTCGCCTTAATTAGGAGGCTGCACGGGAAAAATAAGATTTTCTTTTTTTTTTTATAATTTTCAGACTTTTTTTTTTTATCTAGTTCGCATTTTTGTTTCACAGTAAATTAAGCTGTAGGGTTTCCATATCGGAATGAACTAAGTTGAATTTAGGAACCGCCACCTTCGCTTAAATTCCTTAATTGTTTATTTTACAGACAGTTAATTCCCATAGATAGCTAATATTTTCCCTTTGGTGTAAACTAAGCAAATCACTGTCCTAAACAGCAGCGGAAGCTGACGTTTTGCTTGATTTCGTGTCACACTGGCGCTACAAACATTTTTGTTTATAAAATAATCAAAAATTCTTAACAAAACGTCGATGTCAACACTATTAGCAAAGTCACTAAAAAACTTCTATGTCAACACTATTAGCAAAGTCACTAAAAAACTTCTATGTCAACACTATTAGAAAAGTCACTAGAATGATCATTAAGAAAATCGGTAAAGTACTCTAATTAAATTATGATAGATGTTTTATAAAGAAGACGAGCCTTTTCAGTGACCTTGAAAAATCTACGTTCTCAAGAAAGAGTATAGTTACCATTCTCATATGTCCTTACGCCTTATTCTCACTGAGTTACTACATCCTGTTTGCTCTTAATATTGACAACACTTTTGCTTTAAAACATATTCTTTCTGTGTATATCAAATTATTCTGTTACAAAATTCCATTGAGAGAGAGAGAGAGAGAGAGAAAGCTCTCTCCAATTGCCATAGAGAAGGGGAAAGAAAAAAAGAAAAAATCCATCCATTTTTAATTTTATGATGCCACTATCCCTATGATTCATCCGTTTCACTCCATTTCGTTAAATAAAATTTTTTAATTTGACGCCAGTTTTAATAGATATAATCAATCAATCAATCTCCTACTGAACGCCCTAGATTTTGAGTTAATAAATCATAATCTCTTTTTGACGCACTTAACTTTCTATGAAATCTGTTCCTCCCTCAACGATCTACTCATAAAAATATCTATTATCTAGGAAGAAACATAAAAATACACATACGTGCAAGGACAAAACGCACACACATAAATATAAATTCATATACATATATATAAATATATGCATAAATATTTTTATATATACATAAATATATATATATATATATATATATATATATATATATATATATATATATATATAGATAGATAGATATAAATAGATAGATAGATAGACACGTGTGTGTGTGTGTGTGTGAGCGCGCGCGAGTGTGCGTGTGTATGTATCATTGAACAAATACACATACGCCATATTTATATTTAGATACGCTCTTCCAGGGGCTCAAACAAATAAAGTAAAAAATCTGACAGTTTACCACCTGTATACTATGTTTGTTACAGTCAGGAAAAATATATCTGGAAATATGTTGTTTTATGTCAAAAAACCCCTGAAAGGTTGCTTAATGAAGGTGAAAGAGGATTCCCCACAGACATTCTGAATTTTTGTTTATAAAAAAACATTAATTAAAAAAGAAGCCTGTTACACATAATCTTATTAGTTCAAAAATTCTTTTGTATATTGTTGTATATTTTTTTCTGCGAGCGGACATTGTCCTCTCTTATTTTCCATAATCTCAATAGCTTGACATTGTGTTTGTATGGTAAATATAAGAATGGGCTGGAAAAGCACAATTTCCATTTTCATTCAGGAGTTTTGAAAAAAAAAAAAAAAAAAAAAAAAAAAAAAAAATATATATATATATATATATATATATATATATATATATATATATATATATATATATATATATATATATATATATATATATATATATATATGGCTGGTTTCCCAAAAAATGTTGTGGTGAAAGGTGTGGGCTGTCAGCACATGCCATTGTAATAGAGGTTATGCGGCTCTTGACAGGCCAGTGGGGCGTGGGTGGAACTGTGCCACAGGATAGTATGCTTTGTTGGTATGGACTGATAGAGGCGATGCCATGCAAGTATGTAGGTGGCTGAAATTCGATTGCACATGCTCGTTAAGGTGGTACCACATGAATACAAACATGAGTGAGAAAGATTCCTCATAGCGTGGGTGGTTCTCAGCTGGCACTCTGCTGGCCCCGTGTTCGATTCTGCGACCGGCCAATGAAGAATTAGAGGAATTTATTTCTGGTGATAGAAATTAATTTCTTGCTATAAGGTGGTTCGGATTCCACAATAAGCTGTAGGTCCCGTTGCTAGGTAACCAATTGGTTCTTAGCCACGTAAAATAAATCTAATCCTTCGGGCCAGCCGTAGAGAGCTGTTAATCGGCTCAGTGGTCTGGTTAAACTAAGGTATACTTTTTGAGCGAGAAAATGTGAAAATTTAGTGAACATCTTTGGCTGCTTGATTGAAGTTTGGCGGAAAGAGAAAACCAGCAAAAAATGTGTCGGGGGGACTTCATTCAAGGCCTACTGCAAAATTTGAAGCACTTTACCCTTTTATTTCTCAAGTTACTCGAGTTCCAATGAAAACGTCTGCGGTATCTTTATTTTCGACGTTAAGAAGTTCTGTGCTCATGGAGGGATAATCCAGTCCACACAATTTGAAACGCATTTACACTACTGAAGCAATAAACCAGTGATTCTAAATTTCTGATTCTTGACGAAAATGACGTTAGAGATATGGTGAAAGAGAGCTGTATTCCCGTTCCGTGGTACTTGACGTCTTTTGCTGCAATAATATAAGTGTGTCGATCATTGCATGTCGATGACTATTTTCGCTGTTATATCAGTATAGCATGAAATCAGTAAGTCATTCTGCTTGTTATTTTGGCAGTTTCATTACGTCAGCACGATTTTACATTTTTGGGTATTAGAACTCAGCGCGTAATTTGTGCTTCCTCGGTATTGTAGACTGTTGACTTATTGTTCTGAAAACGATGGAATAGAGATTTTAATTGGGGAAGATGTCGTGATGTAATATAAAAAAAATCCTTTGTCTTTGAGTTGCCAACGAAATCAACAAGCTTGGAGGAAAGGGAAAAATTAAGCGTCCTTTCAGAGTTTGTGGGGTTCTCCATATAGTGCTGTGTGGTTGTGATATGATGGACAAGACTAATAACCATTAGATGATGATTCTGGGAAGTGCCTACAGAACATTCAGAAAAACCAGATCCTCAAGGTATCAGTTTAGAAGTTGCTTTTTGTATTTTTTATAATTTCACTTTGTTTTTACTTCGCGATTCGCCACTGCAGCAGGTGGAGTGTCCAGCCTAAAATCAGTACACGCTGAGGATGAAAGAGGAGAATCTCCATGCAGATTGTACTTTTGCTTTGCACGATTGTCGTCAGAGGAAAGGAATGCTAAGTCAAAGATTATGGCTGCCGTGGTAGCAAGAATAATCTTTCCTAACGCTTTCTGTGATACAACTAAAGTAGAGACGGTTTCTTTAAAAGGGACTGGTTGTCTTGAGAGGAAACACAGCACTGCCGTTACTGTCATTATCACCCTCTGAGCAGACTGAATCTGAATAGACACATAATTACGTATGAGCACTTATGCAAATGCAAATAACACATGCAATCTATCTACTATCTCTGATGTAAAATAGAGAGCTCAACTGAACTGAATTCTATCTGTCTACTTATTTATCTATATCGAGGGAGATAAAAATATATCCCTCCATTTCCGAAATCATCTAGCATCTCTTTCGCTTGAATAGAACAGGACCGTCCCCCAACGTACCCGAGAAAAGTATTGCTTCGGAATTAGCCGGCCATGAAGCTCTTAATCAATAAGATGAGGACGATGAGGATGATGATGATGATGATGATGACGACATTCGAATTTTCCATGAAAGCCTTGCTATTATCCTCACCTAACAACGATTTTATACTTATTTTGCACATGCTAGTAATTTTTTACATATGCGTGAATAAACTAAAGATTTTGTGCATTCGGTTACCGGAGCTCTGAATCCGATTTATTATTATTATTATTATTATTATTATTATTATTATTGAAAATACAGGTTTCTCAGCTACATTCAACCTACACAAATGAAAAGTTAAATGCAGTTTAGACAACAATGCTGAGAGAGTATCTCTTACCGAATTATTATTATTATTATTATTATTATTATTATTATTATTATTATTATTATTATTATTATTATTATTATTAATGATAAACCAAAGATTCAAATGTAAGAAGTCTTAAAGTACATTAACTTGGAAAGAAAAGATATAACTGAGAACGGAGATTCCATCTGTACACTACTAAATTTTAAAGAAATAAGGACGCTAAATATGTAAATATTTGACAAAATCTCTTGTCAAATTCGGCAGGCTGGTTCATATAAAAACCAGGAGCTTTTATATTTCATTCGTGGTGAGATCCACTCTGTGACAGTATCATAAAACTCATTCAAGTATTTTCAAGTTCCATTGTAGCGAATGTGTGAATTCTTTGCAAATAAGACATCTGGGAGAATTTTGTCGGAAACATTTTTCAACGTTTTCACTTGATTTTTGAAAATGGAAAGTTATGCTCTATATCTGTTCTGTTGGAGATTCAGAAATCTTCAAGCCAATTGGTCTGATTAAAATGTCCGGTAATGATTAGTAAAAATACTTCATAATCACAGTTTTGCTTGACATGAACTTACCTCCTCATTTCCATTCCTTGCTTTAATTCGCTCACGGATCTTCACCACAATCTTTATCCCCTTTCACTGATTTGAAGAGCGACGTTTTATCTGCAAAATGTTATAATAAATTATACTTTCCAAATCATTCTATAACCTGAATAAAAAATTCTCATTCATGATATCTCTTACCAATTTGTTTCATGATTCGTTAAACAGGACTACTTAAAACAATACTAATGCACATCGCTCTTTGGACTATGTACGCACTGGCTAGTATTAAACCCAGATTTCAAAATATTCCAAAGGAAGTTCATAAATCACTCAGAAGTGACTTTGTCAGTAATGAGCATCAGCTTATTATGCACATGACCTTGCGCAGAATGACTACCTTTCATCAGCCCCATTTTTCACTATCCCTAATTTGGCTTTTCTCCTGTAAGTCTTCATAAGAAGATTTATACTTATTACTTTTACTTACCTCTCCCACGCTCTTTATTCACCCTCTGTAGTATCAATTCGATTTAATTCTTTTTTCTTTTGCAAATCATCTTACGCGGTTCTTACGTCAATCAGTCTTACGTGGTTCTTTTTCTCTTTACTGTCTAATTAAATAATTTAAATATGGTTGTGGGTTTCCATTTATTCGTTGACCCAATCTACAGATCAATAAGTTCCACGAATACTATAATCATCAAAAAATACTCATAGTGGCACGAGTCTTGGAATGGTGAAACAAATCCACAGTTATGTATATGTACATTAAAGATAAACCTGTACAGAGAGCTTTCGGGAATCTGTTCGATTCCCCTTTTCAGACTGAAAAGGGGAATCGAACAGATTCCTGAAAGCTCTCTGTACAGATTTATCTTTAAATATATGTACATGTACATGACTGTGTATGTGTTTCTCCGTTATAATCATCATTTGCAAAATAAGCTCAACAGTTGCCACTTCGCCTGGGAAGCTTCCCCAGAGCTGGATTACCCTGTGTGGAAGATGACAAACTGAACGAAGGTGACGGGAGCTAAACTGAATGCTCACACACTTAATAAATAAAAGGGAGTATAAAGCAGTAGCTAGACATCTTTTGTACTCTACCTTCATGGAAAATTGCGTTTATTTTTGCTGTAAAGGTTTGATTTATTTATCTTGCCATTCGTCCTAAAACGGTTCAGTCACTGAAGTCATCCCTTAGATCAGTGGTTCTCAGCCCTGGGGGGCGCGAGCCCTAAGGAAAAATTAAAAATTCTCTAATTATGCCTGTTATTCTCTTAACAAGAGTCGCTAAGTAGCAGTGTCAAGTATCTCACTAATTCATTCACAAAAGAATAAAAACACTCCTTCTCTTTTTTTTTTTTTTTATTTTCCTTTGAATCTAAGAGGGAATTTTACTCATTGATGCAGGATGGTGTGGAGGGAAGGGCCAACTCTTAGGGGGGGGCGTGGTAATAAAAAAGGTTAAGAACCACTGCCTTAGATCATCATAGTACATTCTATGCTCCGGGAGTAACTCTCTACTTATTAGAGATCATTTAGAGCTGATTAGAGTACAAATCTCTCACATAACTTTATGTGTTATGATTAATATGGATTATTTACCTTAATCCTCATATTTCCAAAGGTGTTACGTGAGTATCCATAACACCACAATATTAACTGAATGGAATCTGTTTTTTTAATTTTTATAATTTTTGATATTTTTTACCATTATTCTCAATATTAGTACTGTCATTACCATTATTATGAATACTGTTTTTTCTACTTCTACAGCAACTGTGTGGATATTGCCGATTATTATTTTTTATCAGGTTATCTTATGTATCTAGATTGTATGTATTGTCTCTACTTTGTATATTCCATGTATATGGCCTTCAGCTGAAATAAAATCTGTTATTATTATTATTATTATTATTATTATTATTGATTGTTTGGTCTGCGCATTACTTCATGGTGAGGCAATTCATAAATCGTAAAATGTCAAATTTCTTTTAAAGCAAAAAGAAAAAATTAATTAAGTCTGACTCGAGGATTTACAAATTGCCAGAGGTATCTTCTTTATATTTGGGACGCGAAAGGAAGGGGCTGAAGGACCCATTTACATACATGATTGATGTCCACAATGCTTCCTGAAGCGTTCAGTCAAAGTGACGTTCAAGATATAAAATGATGCTTTATGCTTCTTGATGGACCTCTGTTGGACGAAGTGTATACAAATGATATGCTAAAGCACACTTACGATATCTTAAGAAAAATGTCACAGTGAGTAAAGTATGAAACGCTTTGAATTCGGCTTACTTAGGAAGAGATGCTACTGAAAGTTTAGCTACCAAGACTAAACTGGCAGCAAGTTTAGGAGAACATAAATTGCTTTCAGGACAGAGGACCTTGCTTTGAGTACTTGAATAAACATGCGTAAGGTGAATCGTTCCTATTCTAGAACCTCTGAGGAACAATTCCTGAGAAGGCGACATTAGAAATGGAAAGTTAATCAGATGAAAATTAATAATTTCACTACGTCAACTTTTCTTACGGAATAATCGTCTCTTTCGCATAATACTCCTTGATGCTACTCAAGTGTGTCGTACGTCACACGAACTCTTGAGGGGATCCCGAAAATTAAGACGCTTTCTTGCATCATATCTCTTGCAAAACGAAATGTCAGAAATACGAATCACCAAACACGCACATACATAGAGAGAGAGAGAGAGAGAGAGAGAGAGAGAGAGAGAGAGAGAGAGAGAGAGAGAAATGAAGCCCTTTTCCGTCGCAAGCTGCAATATCACGCAGTTCGACCCCACTAAATCTACACAATACACGTTTATGACCACATGCAGGGAATGAAAAATCTCCGCCACATAATATATTTGTGCCTTGAGGAGCGACCCACCACCGCCTCTACCTCGAGGTTCCACAGTCAACCGTAATAAGCTGGCTGATGAAATACGGGACCTCGTCTACGGGGACGCGAAATGGCTCATCCCGTCAGTGGGGTGAGGTTCATTGAAATCCGTTAGTGGGCGAGTTGGCGCCAGAGGATTTCATTACCGGACATTCAACGCCTCAGGGATAAATCCTCACGCCCATGAAAATGTTTATTTTACACACGCACGCACGCAAGCGCGCCGAGAGGAGGACGAGAGCAGGGTTTCTCCTTGGAGGGGAGATTGGACGAAAAAGCACCAAAAGAGAGCAGGTATATTTGTTTCAGTGCAAATAAAATCCAAAAGTCAAAACGAAAGCAAACTTAAGTACGAAGAAACGACAGGTTCATCAGGGTACAGCTGTCGCCATCACTCGAGTTTCTGTGGCAAATGAGGCAGTCTTTCCATTGTCAGTTCAGAAGACCATCGATGGATTTGAACAGGGAAGTAAAGGAGTGGTGCGGAAATTCTGAATATTGTAAGAAAGGGTAACAGTACAAATCTTCAACTGACAGTCTTTATCGGTAACTATCTACCTCATAATAAGGGACTAAATTCCATGTTCAAGAAAATCATGGAAAAATTGAGGTTTTCCCAATTAAGAGAGTGACTTAAATTTGTTTTCGTTATTATACTCATAGTAACACACACAAACGCGTATATAGATAAATAATAATAAATATACAGATTATTCCTTATTTTTCTTGTGTCGTATATATATAGTTGGTGATATCTTTTATATTATTATTATTATTATTATTATTATTATTATTATTATTATTATTATTATTATTATTATTTTATTATTATAAAGCAAATTAAATTTAATACCAAACTGCTGCTTTATAGTATTTATTTATATACACTCGTCACTATTCTTATCGATAATGAGAATAAAAATCGTAAGATTGATAATGTTGATAACATCTGTAAGAAAAACGTGAGAGGCTTTCACCACAAACAATTATGATAAGTAATATAACGAGCGAAGAGTCAAAGGAAGATCTCATAAGCATCCTGACTGCAAGAAATTGATATCTGCAGAATGTTGAGAATATTGAAAGCAAGAATTCCAGTAATTTCGATAAACATGCTGGCGGGAATGCTACGCAATACGCACTGAAAGATGATCCAACTGTTAAGCGGTAATTCATTAGATTCTTGATACGACAAAGCTAGAGAGGGAGGCGTATAATGTAAGAGACAGATATCACTTCACCGTGTGTTTTCATTGTTAAAAGAATGGTATCACAGAACAGAAATTTTCATTGTTTAAAGAACATGGGATTGTAACTCTAAGGTAAAAAAAAAAAAACAAACGTAAAAAATGCGCCAAAGTTTCTTTGGCGCAATCGAGTTTCTGTACAGTGTATAATGCTGTATGAACTGTGTCCCATTAAGCTTTCAGCCACGGCCCGGTGGTGGCATGTTCTATAGCGTTGCCAGACGCACGACTATGGCTAAATTTAACCTTAAATAAAATAAAAACTACTGAGGCTAGAGGACTGCAATTTGGTATGTTAGATGATTGGAGGGTGAATGATCAACATAGCAATTTGCAGCCCTCTAGCCTCAGTAATTTTTAAGATCTGAGGGCGGACAGTAAAAGTGCGGACAGAAAAAAGTGCGGACTGACAGACAAAACAGTCACGATAGTTTTCTTTTGCAGAAAACTAAAATGCACGAGATTTCCTGAGCCTGATGTGAATCAAGTGGTGAATGAGAGATGTAAAACATTAAAGGAGGATGATAGGATTAGAAATGATTTTACAAATATCACTGGAATGGAAATGAAACGGGTGAAATTAGATGATGATAGGACTGAAGGTAGGAACCTCAGCACCCGAGGTACTTAATTTGTTAATTTATCTGTTTTTCAAATAATTGATCTCCTCTTTCTGTATTTCCCATTACTTTCTTTTACGTCTTTCGAATGAACATCATATTCTTTGGAAGCTTGAATTTCAAGTTAATGGCCCCTGTGGGCTTGTTCCATGTGAATAGGGATCATCTGAATAATAATAATAATAATACTTCTATAACTAAGGCGTTCAATTTGGTGACACTCAGAGACCCTGAAAAAATGTGTTCCACGACTGTTTCAATGAAATATTGAAAACGTTCATACATAGTGACCGGTACATCAGCGAGAACGAGATTTAGGAGTTAGTTATGTTCGGTGCTTGTGGCAGAGGATCACAGGAAGGGCAGGGAAACTATATAAGATAATGCGGCAGCAAAAAAGGTGAAACAGTTACCTGACCTTCCAGTGTTAGTTGAGTTCCCTTCTATTTTTCTAATTTTTGGTAGGCTTGGGTTAATTGTTTACATTTAATGCTGCATCTCATCACAGTCTGAAAGGAGAGCACACCTAAGGATTATTATTAGTGATGATAATCCTCACACATTCGGACATTAGTAAATGTAAACACCTTTTCACATGTACAGCAAAACTCCATATAATGGAATTTCTATGTGTGATTGTGAAATGACAGATGAAACCGTAATTCAAAAAAAGTAATCTTATATTTATATAGATAAAATAAAATTCCTCAGCTGCATCAACTGAGATGTAAGGTAAATGGAGATACAATGAAACCTGGAAAATGAAATGATCAATAATATTAATAATGATTTATAGCGAACGAGGTTCGTCTTTACAGTATCTTTCATCGTGATTTCCGAAGGATCTTGCACAGCCATACTCTGCGATATTTGCAATATTTTTTTTTGCAAATTAAAATTTATTTTACAAGAAGGAAGTCAGACTTGACTGGTAAGCAACAAAACATATTTCCCCTTGAGAAGCATTTTCAAATTAGTCACGTTTTCGTCTGTGATCCAGCATGCATGGATGCAAACTATAGTCGACACATTTTAAGAATATCACTCGGCCACGCCCCCTTAACCTAGCACCGCAGATATCAGTTACTGCTTGGCTATGTCACTGAAAACACCGAAAGGTCGTTCATTCAATAACTAAAGGAGGCTCTAGAAGCCTGTAAATTGGCACTTATTTTTGTACAACTCTTCTATCAACACACTTTGAAAGTTTCTTCTTCACGACAACACAAATAGAAATTCTCTCTCTCTCTCTCTTTCTCTCTCTCTGTGTGCGTCAGTGACCACTGCAACTCACTCATCCCAAGGGAAGGGGTAGGGGTGGTACCGACGCCATCCTCCCCTCTCTCAATTCATGAGGGTCTCTGAATCTTGCATGATCTTCGAGTCCGGCTCATGATAAGGACAGCGTTGCCAGCTGCATGAGTAAAATCATGAAAAGTTGTGGGGGGTTAGGCTGGGGTGACCGGGTGGTGTAGGGAGGATGTGGGCATGGCCAAGCGATATTCTTAAAATGCATCGACTATAGTTTTCCTTTTTTCTCATCGATAATTATTCTAAAGTTTACATTAGGTACTTTTATACAGAATGATAATCACATACTATTATTAATTTTCGATGTTTCAGTAAGGATAAGGGCTAACGATAAAAAAGTACTACATGATGACTCTTAATGTCTCCGTTATTTTGTCGTTTGCCCAAATTGCTTAAAAGTAATACATAAATAGAAGGAAACCAGGAATATTAACATTTAGCTTCATTGTAAATAGCATAGATCTAGACAATTTTTTCATATGTTAATGGGTTCAATAATGTACCTTAGTGCCATATATATATATATATATATATATATATATATATATATATATATATATATATATATACAGTAATTTTATATATATTTTATATAAATTTATATATATATATATATATATACATATATATATATATATTTATGTATTATATATATATATATATATATATATATATATATATATATATATATATATATATATATATATATATATATATATATATATATATATATATATATATATATATATATATATATATATATATATATACATACATACATACATACATACATACATACATACATCTATAGTTTGAAATAGCCACAATAGCCTCTTGACTTGTCAATATATTCACATTTTTTTTAAAACGCTTGCCACTACAAAGCCTATGATACACATAAAGGATCACATGAAGGAATACTGATGCCCGTAGCAAGATTCGAACTCGCACTCGATACCTCAGAATGAGGTCATTCTTAATCATTTACGTTGTAGTAACCATGTTACTAGTATACATATATATACGCACATACATACATACATACATACATACATATATATATATATGTGTGTGTGTGTCTGTGTGTGGAACGTGCAGATAACAGCAGTGAATAATATATTTTATCTTATTTTTTCTGTGCCTCGAATTATTACAACCAAGAGAAGGCTAGAAAATATACGAAAACTTTGATTAAGGGACGATATGAAAACTAGCTTGGTACCTAGTCGTTGTGGTGAGGACTGCAATCCCTGGCATAAGCAACCTGTGCAACAATAAACAATAAAACATCAGTGTATAAGAGCTCAGAATGAATAAATCTTCAATTCATCCTTTGATACCACTGAAAAATTCAGAACTATTTATACCTATTTCGTGATAGAAAATCCCAACCTCTGCCTTTTTTATTTTCACGGATTAATGTGTTTAGGAGCACGAATACTGAAGTCTCTCATGGGAGCCCCAACTCTAAGAACAGACGCGTAGAATTTCAGTCCTTTCATGAATAAGTCAGGCATTTTAAGGACTTCGAATAGAATTTACCCTTTAGCAGAGCTCAGATCGTTTTGGCACATATTTATTTTTTTTTTTTTGCTCTGTCTTTATCAATTCTGTCGACCTTTTTAAAGTTGATTTTACTTTCTAAATGGATCAGTCAGACATTTTAGAACCTTAAAATAGAATTTACCCTTTAGCAGAACTCAGATCCGTTTGACACATATTTCATTAACTTTTTTCTTGTACTCTATCTTTATCAATTATGTCGACCTTTTTAAAGTTTATTTTTTTAGGGTTTTCCTATTCATTTGTTTATATTACTTTCTAAATGGATCAATCAGATATTTCAGGGCCTTAGAACAGAATTTGCCCTTTAGCAGAGCCCAGATCCTTATAGCAAATAATTCATTGGTTTCTTTTTTTGCTCTATTCTTCATCATTTCTGGCGACCTTTTTAAAAATTATTCTCTTAAGGGTTTTCTATTCCTTAACTTCTTTTATTTTACTTTCTACTGCTAGTATACAAACATTTTATGAGGCTTAGTGAGCCTTGAAAACTCTGGGCTTCATTTGAATTATCACACACCCGAGGGTCTTTATTTAGCAACAAGGAATATTAAATTTGCTTTAAACATGAAAAAATTAAACGGGAGAATTATAAATGGGTTAAACACGGCCCAGTGTCGGCACACTATATATATATATATATATATATATATATATATATATATATATATATATATATATATATATATACTGTATATTTGAATTATTTTTTACTATTTCTGTTGTAGGTATTTTTAAAATATATAAATACAATGAATTCCTCGGAAGTTTGGAGACAAAGATAAACAGAATGAGAGAGAGAGAGAGAGAGAGAGAGAGAGAGAGAGAGAGAGAGAGAGAGAGAGAGAGAGTGATTTGAATAATTTTGAATAATTCTTAAAGAAGTTTTCTTGTAAAATATCCCAGACTGTCTCATTCACAATGCTGTAGATTGGTGACTGTTCATCTAGTTATGTGACAACGTTTTTTCATATTTTCTTAATATTATTATAATCTTCACTGCCAGTCAATATAAGGATTCAGATGGTGATAATTCTTTCAATGAATGCCCTCCAACAAGCTTAAAAAATGTTTAAATTTTATTTCGCGCATATCTCACCAAGTTTATATTAAGTATCACAAGATTTCCTATTAGGTGTTTCCCCTCCTTACGCGTCTAAGAATTTTTTTTTACTTTGTTACTCTCAAGAATATACCTACAACTCTTCATTCTTAAAAGTAGGCTGTCAAACCCTGATCAGAGCTTAATCCTTCGTCAAAATAAGCTGACGGGCTTCATCATTAACACAAATTTAAGGACAAGAGGTTAATCAGTCTCATGAGGGAGTGGACAGCTCTTCAATTTTGTCTCATATTTACGAAGAAAGCTCCACTAGCCTCATCAAAATGCAGATTTCTACCAGAGATATATACGTCTTGATACCATAAAACTTGCGAACAATATACATCTCATTGATGCTGTTTATTTTAGTTTTCTGTAAAAGAAAACTATTATGCCGGCTTTGTCTGTCAGTCTGCACTTTTTCTGTACGCCCTCAGATCTTAAAAACTACTGAGGCTAGAGGGCTCCAAATTGGTATGTTGATCAGTCACCCTCCAATCATCAAACATACCAAATTGCAGCCCTCTAGCATCAGTAGTTTTTATTTTATTTAAGGTTAAATTTATCCATAATCGGGCGTCTGGGAACGATATCGGACAGGATACCACAGGACCTTGGTTAAAGTTTCATGGGCCGCGGCTCATGCAGCATTATACCGAGACCACCGAAAGCTAGATCTATTTTTGGTGGCCTTGATTATACACTGTAGCGGCTTTACAGAAAACTCGATTCCGCCAAAGAAACTTCGGTGCCTTTTTTTACTTGTTTTGTGTTGTTATGAGGTACTAGGTACTTTCGATGTTGTTGAAAGTCTGATAAGGCGCTTAATTGAATTTATGACTCGTTCGCCGAATTCTCTACTAGAAGAATATAAATTACCACGATTACTACTATTATCACAGAAAAGCAGAAACAACAGCAAATGGTGATAATAATAATACTAATAAAATAATGATAACAATAATGATGATAATAATACAGAACAAATGATGATAGAAAATATTACTACTATAATTTTTATAGAACAAAAGCAACAACAACTTATGAATTAATAATAATAAAATAATAATTAAATTCTATAAGAAAATCTATTATTATAATTTTTATAGGACAAAAACAACAACAAAAGCAAGAATAATAAAATAATAAATAATAATAATAATAATAATAATAATAATAATAATAATAATAATAATAATAAATTCTATAAGAAAATCTATTATTACCGTAATTTTTATAGGACAAAAACAACAACAACAGCAAGAACAAATAATAATAATAATAATAATAATAATAATAATAATAATAATAATAATAATAATAATAATAATAATAATAATTTAAAGAAAGAATGGTGTAGTGAACTACCGAGTCTTGAAAAATACATTATGAAAAAAAGTATACCGTAACACACAAAAATAACTGAACTTGCAACAATGAACATACCGTAATACATTCTGCAAGAAAGGTACGGAGCTACTACAATACAGCAATTCATAAAAAAACAAAACAAAAAAGGTAAAGATGTCCAATACTTTGGACGTAACAAGGACATATTTTTGTTCGATATTATGGAAGGAAACATTATTTTTGTGATTCCCGTTAGGATCATTATTGTACAGGGGCTCTCACACATAGGTTAAACTTATGTCCCGTGAAGAGTCTTATCGTAGATATAACAGTATCTTGCTATATAAAAAGCAATGTATTTCATATTTATATTTTGAGAATGTGAAATGAAGGTGATCCAAGGGGAATCAACTCTACATTCAGTTATCTAAATTCTGAACTCTAAAATTAATGGCAGCATAATATTCGGTGATGCTTTGACTTGTTACCTACGCGTCGCCTACTCTGAGGTGCTAGTACTATACATGGCGGAAGCTCCTTGGGACGCCGTGTTTACAACTAGCCCCTCGGGGATCCAAGTATTATATACACCCATTTCTATATTATGTGATCGACAAATTATATTAATAAACGATAGCTAGTACTAAACGTGTTTAGTACTAGTACCTCGGAGTAGGTGAAACGTAGATAACAAGCCAAAGTAGCACCTGATGTTCTTAAAATATAATAAATATGACGTGATTGCGAAATCCCTTGAATACTGCTGTAAATTTTGAGCGGACAGGTCTGGTTGCGACCAATTACAGTCGACTAAGCACCAGGTATCTTATTTATTAGTTACTCCAACAGAGGGACAGTTTCAAACGGGACAAGTTTAAATCGCTGGGTCCTCGTATTAAACTGGAACTCCTGACATCTCGCTAGCGAGGTGAGCTTCATGGCCACAGGACTATAATATTCATATATATATATATATATATATATATATATATATATATATATATATATATATATATATATATACATATATATACATATGATTTTAAACAAATACACGTCCAGAAGTACGTGGACATGATTAAACAGGGTCCGTAGGAAATGAGGAAAGAATTTAGAGCTTGCTTCGATAAGCGACTCATCTTTAATAACGTCGTAGGCCTAAAGATAAGAAACCACAATAACCTAAGGCGCATTCTGGGAAAATTATGAGGGACGGTATGCCTGTAAGAAATCTTACATTTTAACTTCTGGAAACTCCGCTATGATAAACTGATTTCTCAAGTTTTGCTTTTCTCTCTCTCTCTCTCTCTCTCTCTCTCTCTCTCTCTCTCTCTCTCTCTCTCTCTCTCCCTCATGATTTTACAGTACGTGGACCAGGTTGGAGGAAGGCCTCATGCCCGCTACCCCCATCTTTGGAATGTTTAATCAACTCATATAGTTGAGGGGGTCGACAGTGTTCTCTGACTCGAACTTTGAGAAGTCGCCTTTGATCAAACAAACTTTGGTCTTACAAGATCCTTCAGAGACATTGAGAAAGGGAAGGAGAAAGGCGGCGCTGGGGAGAAGGCGAGGGGAAGGAGAAGAGGGGAAGAGGAGAGAAGAGAGCAAAAGGACGAGGAGGGAACCAATTTGGGGGCTGGAGAGGCAGATGGAATGGAGGGAAATGCCAAGACCCAAAACTGCTTTTAGTAATGGAATCAACGATGATGCTTCCAAGGTTTGCATACCCTCTCTTCTTCTTCTTCTTCTTCTTCTTCTTTTAAATTTCTTTATTAATCTCGCTTTAGATTAAAATACCTTGCGTTGTATGTTCTTGACACTTTTGCCTCTACGAGTCGTTCCTTTCCTCTGTCCAGTCTTGCCTTGGATGCTTCTCCGTTGAATAAGCTGTGCATTCTAAAGAGTCTTTCATCTAACCTAGAGAACGGCTGAGAATAAAACCTTTAAGTTTTATTGGTATTTTTACGTCGGCCAAGATATAACGCCAGTGCAAACAGCTGTTTAAATCTATGTCTCAGTATGTTAGTTATTAAAATATCAATTTACTCTGCATTAAGTAAATCAAATGCTTTTCTAATCTGTAGTAATAAAATCCGAGTGGAATCTTTCTTGTTTGTCCTCCCCCAGGTGACAGTACAAGAGACATGACACAGCCACCCCACCCTCTGCAAACCAGTTTGTCCGCCATGGGTGGGGGCGGTGTAGGTAGGGGTACGGGAGGCATCCACCCTCCTCCTGCAAACCTGTTTGTCCGCCCCGGATGGGGTGGGGTAGGTAGGGGATTGGGAGGGTAGGGAAGGCAGCAGCTCTGGGTTCCAGTGCGCGTAGGCGCGCCAACGAGCTCGTGATAATAATAATCCTCAGAAAAAGGGAAGGGCAGAGGCCTGAGGGATTCTGTTCAGTGTTGACAATGCCTTCGTCCTTGTCAGCTATTTGATATTTTCACTTATATGTGTCAATTCTGAAATTTTTGTGCTTATTCGTACCTGCCTCCTCGCACCAACGAGAGCTCTGGGAACGACCGCGAGATAAGAAGAAAACGATTTAGGTTCGTTTCCTGTAAAGTCCATTGCGGATCTTTCGACTAAAGAAATGAATTATGTAAGTAAGTAATATAATAAAATAAATATAAGAAATAGAATAAATAAATTAATCAACAAATAAATAGATAAAGATAATGAATTAAAATGAAAATGTAATAGATTAGAATAAAAATATAATTAAAATTTAAGATAAATTATTAATAGAAATAAATGAAATGAATAAAAAAATAGAAGGAAATAAGTATATGGAGCAATTTAGATAAAGAATAATAAAATAAATGAAATAAAAACCAGTAGTGAATTAGATAAATAAATATATTAAATAAAACTAATAATAAAAACTTAAACGAAATTACAAATAAACGTGGAAAATGATATATATTAGGGAAATGATAATTATATAAAAAAAATAAAAAATTAAATACCAAATCTTATAAAGTAAATAAATGGATATAATAAAATAAACTAATATAATAATAATATAAATAAACAAATGAAGTAATAAATGAGAATAACTCTTAAACTGAAATAAAAATAAAACAAAAATTAATATCAATTAATAAAATAGATAAATAAAATGAACAAAAAATAACAGTAAATAAGTAAATTAGAACGGAAATAAAGAATAAAGGAAATAAATAGTTGAATGAAATCAATTATTCAAATAGTTTAAATAAATAAATATAAAAGTAAAAAGCTAACAGTAGATAAAACTAAAGAAATAAAAATAGATATATAAGATAAATGAATAAAATAAATCAAATAATAGATTAATAAATAAAGCTAATAAGAAATGAAAATGAATAAAAATAAAACATATAAAAATATAAATAAAAACTAATAATAGATAAAAACAGAAAACAAAAAAATAGATATAAGGTAAATGAATAAAATAAGTCAAATAATAGATTAATAAATAAAACTAATAAGAAATGAAAATGAATAAAAATAAAACATAAAATAAAAATACCCTAACAGGTAAATAAAACAATGAGTAAAATTAACAATAAATAAAAAATTATCAATATATAAAATTAAATGAATAAAATGAAATAAGAATGAAATTAATATTTAAAAAGCAATTGAATGAAAAAAAGTAAATAGCCAAATGAATGAAAAAAATAAATAAACCAATAAAGTAAGCAACTAAATGAAGACAATAGATAATAAGAGATAAGTAAATCATGCAAGCAAATAAATCATAGTGAATAAAGAAATAAAGTCACATTTGTTTCATTAAAATTCATAAATTAAATGAAATAAAAAATATTCATAATAAAGAAATAAATATATAAAATAAAGATCAAGAAAAGTAAAAAATAAAAATGCAAAATAATGAATGAAATGAATATTGATATACAATAAATAAATTCATAAATAAAATAGATTAAAAATAAAGACCAATAAATAATAAATAAGGTAAAACAAGATGATATAGGGACACAAATACACAAGAGAAAAAATAAATAAAATAAAAAATAAGTGATTTAAATGAATGGAAAAATAGATTTGAATATACATAATTTATATATATATTATATAATATATTCATATTATATACTGATATATATTATATATATATACAGTATATATATATGATGTATATATATATATATATATCATATATATATATATATATTTATATATATCATAAATCATATTTATAATTGAAATCATTAGATGAAATTAATAAAGTAAATATCTAGTTAAAAAGAATTAAATAGATAATGATTAAAAACTAAAGTATATAATAAAGGTAAAAAATAGGAGTGTATATAAAATAAAATGAACATAAAATGAATGACTAAATAAATAAAAAATGAAAATAAAGTTAATAGATAGATGAAGAATTAAAAAAAGAAATATATAAAGAAAATAACATAAATTAATAACAAAGGAAATTGGAGAAAAAATGAAATAAAAAATAAATATGGTGAATAAATGAATACAAAAAATCGATAAGGAAATCAACAAGATAAACATATAAATATATAATACAGATAAATTGAGTAAGCATATGAATAAATAAAAGAACTATTAAATGAAAATAAATAGGTTATTAAAATAAATTTACTTAGAAGACAAATTTTATAATTTAATAAAAAGTAATAAAAAAGAAAATGATATATGTAAATAGATCAGTTATTTTTTGGGAATTCATATAAATAAGATATATATATATATATATATATATATATATATATATATATATATATATATATATATATATATATATATATACTGTATATATATATATATATATATATACAAATATATATATATATATATATATATATATATATATATATATATATATATATATATATATATAAAGAGAGTGAGAGAGAGAATAGACTTTCATCGGATAAAAGCTTTATACCCCTACGTGTCAGCACCGCGTCCCTGTCAACGGGTTCGGCCAAAAGCCCTCTTGGCTTGTCTAGCCGGCCAGCCTCCCCGGGAGCAGCCTTGTAAAACGTTTATTGTGAAGGATCCTCGTCCAGGATTCTTCAGACTCTCCTCCTTAGGGATCGTCAGCGGCCCTTTCTCCATTAGGTGTATCAGCCCTTTTGATCAGCTTAAATTGGCTCCAGAAAGTAATACGGTTTCATTCGCCTCTCCTCTTCTTCTTCTTCTTTCTTCTTCTTCTTCTTCTTCTTCTTCTTCTTCTTCTTCTTAAAGAGCAAGAGTGTAGATCTCGGGAATGACCTACAATTTCCCGGCAATTCAATTCTATCAGGGTCGTGAGAACCCAGCTGGATGGGGCTGGGTAAAGGTGCGTTAGTTCCTATATACAGTAATATTAAGTAGATGCCCATGCGCATATGTTTATACCTGTTTATACATTTATGAATTTGTGTCCTTGTACATTTGTATGCATATGCCGGTTGTTCATAAACGGTTCTCGTTTTTCTAGGCGTATTAATGATTAAGTTCTTCGTAAGCAGAGGATTTAGGAAAAAAATGTTCCTTCATGTAGCTAAAAATCTAACGGTACAAAACTTTAAAGCATCCGTTAGCTTAAAAAAATTTTCAAAGCAACTCAACTACGGATATTGGTTGTAGGACAAATGGGACTTCAGTTGTGTTAAGAGATCAGAGACATCGTCTTTTAGATCAGTATTCCTTCTTAAGCATACGATAGGTAATCTTAAAAGCTTGTCAGTTGTTGAGAGTTGGGGGTTTACAACAAAACTGATCTAATGCCGTTCAGAATGAAAGAATTCGTACTCAGTTTTCATGGCTGAAAGATGGTGATCATCGTGTTGTACAGTATTCATTCCAGTGAGTTTACTAAATCATCCCCAGTGATTGTTTTACTTAGTAACAAACTTTCGTAGATCAAGAAAAAAAACCCGTTGATTTCTTTGCAAGAATAATGGTAAATGGTCAAGGTATCTATGAGACCTTACCTTACAGACCTTACAGTTCGTTCAGGTTGCCCCAGGTATGAAGAAGCTAACGCATCTTCCGGTATATTTTGCATCTTCCAATCTTGGAATATTGTTCATTCGCTTCATATCCTTAAACACATCTAGTAATCTGGTAGCGCATTGAGTAGTCAATTTCATGCTGGTACGTGGATTAAGAGAAAAAAAAGCTTGTTGATTAGTTCTGTACACTGATAATGTAGTGTTCTCTTCTCCTTTCAAGACTATATAAATTTAAAACTGCACCCAGTAGTCAAGAAGAATGACCTTTGTAAATGGTCAAGTGTATCCATATTATAGAGCAATAGAGAGAGAGAGAGAGAGAGAGAGAGAGAGAGAGAGGGGGAAGCCTCTCTCCATATAGTTGACCTTTGACCTTTAAAGGCCTAGCGTATAAACTCAGTTATTAAGTATTTACCTTTCTAACCTATTTATGAAAATTTAAACAGCCAAGAATCCAGTCTTTGATAAAGAGTAAGATGGTTTCTACGATAACAAGTCATCACTTCTCAGCCAATTTCTTCCAAGTGCTAACCATCTCAAAAGGTTACCTTGATGACTAATTTCGACAGATTTCATCAAGATTTCATCCGTTGTTTTGATTGCCTGTTGACGCACTCAGTCACAGACAGACAGGCAGAGAACCCCGCACAGCTGAAATCATGACATTCTTCCAATTTCGCTGATGGAGGCAAAGACAAAATGAAGCGGACCATAGGTAACCTCCTCCCCGGTCATCTGTTATACTGACAGCCATGATATTTATAGAAAGTGCGGGAAGCAAAATTTCCCCTTCACAACTTGAAACTTAAGTCCCGTAAAATATTCACCCTCACACGTGACCTCGCATCTTCAACGAGAAAACGATGACAGTTATGACCAGAAACAAAGCACTCCCTGCATCAAAGGATGACAGCCAGAGAAAAGGAGGAATAATGAAACTGACAGACTCGCTCTCGAAGTTGTAACGGAGAATATGAGAGCGGAATGAAAAGTGACAGCCTGAAAGAAAGCCCTGGAGAGCAGCGTTGGAAGTGGGAGCGACAGGACACCTGAAAGGGAGTCCTTCCTTCCTTCCCTCCTTCCTTCCTTCCTTCCTTCCTTTCACTGGAGCAGTGATTGATCTAGGAGAGAATTAGGGCAAAGCTCCACCTGAAGTGAAAAGCTTTGCAGTGGCTTCTTGCTCCGGGGGGAGGAAGAGAGCGTAAAATGTTTTTCGTAAATGAAGTTCATGTACGTAAGTTACATCAAATATGCACAGTGGGATAATGTACATGTAAGTATGCACATATGTATTATATATATTATATATTATTATAAATACATGTGACATGCATATATGTATTATACTCGTATGTAAGCACAAAAAACACGCGAATCGATGTTCATTTACATAAAAATAATAATATTGATAATGATAACAATAATGACTCATTCTAAAATGGCGAAAAAAATAACATACATTAACAAGAGGAGAACAACGGGTCAGTCATATAAAGCACTGTTCCTAAATTTGCAAGATTATCCAGAGAATCGCATAGTCAAAAGCGTCCGTAGTAGGTAGAGGGAATAAATTGGATGAAGTTCACGAAATCTATCTATCTATCTATCTATCTATCTATCTATCTATCTATCTATCTATCTATCTATCTATCTATCTATCTATCTATCTATATATATATATATATATATATATATATATATATATATATATATATATAATATATATAATGTATGACATTCCTATAAGCTCTTGTCGATGCTATAAGAATTATTTCTATAGTGTATAGTTTGCACAATTTATGAATTTATTCTTTGCTTGCAATGTAATAAAACTGCTGAAGTGTTACATAATACCAAAACACATGTAAGTAGTTTCCAAGAAACCTGCTAATAATAATAATAATGGTAATGATGACATTGGTGGTGGCGATCAAGGAAAAACAGAGATAAAAGAATTCAGTAATTAACTAGTGATTATGTACAAGAAAATCGACATACCGATTTCAAGTAACGTCATTTCTCTCTCTCTCTCTCTCTCTCTCTCTCTCTCTCTCTCTCTGTGTACAATGAATACGGACTACCTTCTCAGAATAACAATTTCGAATTTTATTTATTCTTTCACAGGAAGGCCGTCAGTACTTCATCCTGCTTGTAGTCATGAGACTGAACCCCTTCCTCTCTCTCTCTCTCTCTCTCTCTCTCTTTCTAGGAACAGCTCGGATTCACAGGGAGTTCCCTGCGAGTGCGTGCGCGAGCGCACGTTTGTGTGACTATGCATTAGGAGGGCGCTCTTGTACCTGTGAGCAAATACTGAAAATTAAAAGTCAACTGGACGCTAACTCAAAGTAAAGATCATTCTTTGCATGATTCAGGGAAGACTCTCTTCCGCGCTGGAGTTCCCTCATTCATATGTCGGGGATGTATCATCGACAAGGGAATAAGAAGCCAACGAGAGAGAGAGAGAGAGAGAGAGAGAGAGAGAGAGAGAGAGAGAGAGAGAGAGAGAGAGACTACTCGGTCATCTTAGTGTTGCAAAATGCCTGGTTAAATCTGGTGATGTTATCCATATATATATTTACGTAGTCAACGAGAGAGAGAGAGAGAGAGAGAGAGAGAGAGAGAGAGAGAGAGAGAGAGAGAGAGAGAGAGAGAGAGAGAGAGCTTTAAAAAGGAGAAGAAGCTTACGTAGAATCCAGCTCATAACCTACTAGACCGATGAAATACCCTCTTGATGCTCATGCTGTAAGGATCAACATGGCGTACGGGAGTGACCCAATTTCTTTCCTTCAGAGTCTGATTCTTTGCATGAATTCGAAAAACGAATATAGTCAAGCGATTGCCTGAAGTATTGCAGGAAAAGAGGGGGAGTATTTTTTGTTATGTTGTATTTTTCATTTTCCTTCTTATTAGATCAGATAAAGACATAACAATGTCGGATATGACCGGGAACCACTGATGGTGGCTGGCTGGTTCAGGTTAAGCAGTATCAGAACCAACCATTTTTCAAAGGTTTCCTGTAAAGTGTAGTAAACTGGTTCAGGAATTAAAGGGAATATGATTCTGATCCCCTTTGCATGACACACACACACACACACACACACACACACACATATATATATATATATATATATATATATATATATATATATATATATATATATATATATATATTATATTATATGGTGATTGGCTGGCTTAGGTTAATGCATCCTTATACCAATACAGGTTCTTGTGCAAAGATAGCCTTTAAAGTACAATATGGCGTTTCAAGAGTTCAGGGTAATAAGTACTGTTGCTCATTGTTATATGTATATGTATATATACATGCATATATGTATGTATATATATGTATATGTATATACATACATATATGCATATTTCTATTATATGTATATATATATATATATATATATATATATATATATATATATATATATATATATATATATATATATACCCAAATGATCAACTCATTCATTTCCCATCTTCGTGAGTTGCCATGGATACACTAGATGTAATCTCTTGGAATGTTTTTGGCCTCAAGCGGAACATTCCTCCCTTAAACATGTTCTGCAAAAACTTCAAAGGCATCATTGCATTACAAGAAAGGCTCCTCTGGCCTCATGACCTTGCCATCTGCGATTCAATGCATGAAGACTTCAGAGCTTTCTCGACCTCATCAATGCAAGTTGCAGATCACATCGTAGCCGGTCGCCCGAAAGGGGACCTTTCTTTCCTGTGGCACAAATCGCTAGACAATATGGTGAATGTGCTGACCTATAGGAGTGATAGATTGCTGGGGCTTCAAGTGACAGTGGGGGACTCTAAGATCCTAATAATTAATGTTTATATGCCCTGGGAAAAGAACGATAATTTTGATCAGCACTGCATGATCCTAGGTGAGTTACACAGCATTATTCGCGATTCTACTGCTGATCATATTTGTATAAATGGGGACCTTAATTCTCACCCCACAAAACAATTTTATAGCGAACTTACTCGCTTCTCTCAAAATCACGCTCTCCGAATTAGCGATGTAATGCTCCTCCCCCCCTCCTCCCACACCTATGTACAGAACAGAACGTACACAGTTACAAACTCCTGGCTGGACCACTGCATCACATCCCCTCAACGTCATGGTTCTATTGTGACCTGCAACATTCGCTACGATCTTGAAATGGGCTATGATCACATCCCCTTACAGGTGTCATTCAGTACCCCATTCCCCCTTACCGTGAACCCCCTAACTGATCACCCACCTGCTGTTAACTGGGATTTTAAAAACCAACAGAAAACCAGATCCTTTAGGGAAACCACGGAAACCAGGCTGCGGTCAATAGCTCAACCGATCATCACAGGAGAGATCTGAAAGAATTCTATTCGAATATAATTTCCGCTATGCTCGCCTCCGGCAGGTATACATTCAGATCTCGTCAAGGGGACTCTTGTAATGTACCTGGATGGAATGACTTGGTTAAAAATCTTTATACACATTCACGAGAAATGTTTCTACTGTGGAGGCAAAATGGTACCCCGAGGGAAGGACGCTTTGCACTGCTAATGAGGCAGGCGAGAGAGCAGTTCAAACTTGTCCTTAAGCATTGCAGACTGAATGAAAAGCAACTAAGAGCTGATACAATGTCTAGAAAATTAGAATCTGGTGATTACCTCCGTCTTTGGAAGGACATTCAATCCCTAAATCCCAAAACTAAAAAGCTATCACAGAGAGCAGAAGCCGCTGGTGACGCGGCTATCGCAAGAATGTGGGGCGATCACTTCAGCACTATCCCGAATTGCATAAACGATCATCCCGCAGGAATGTAAATAACCTCCTTACTGATAATATTTGGTTTCATTTCGCCGATCGTATAAAACCAGGTAACATCAGCGATGCCATAAATAACCCACCTAATAATAAATCGCCCGGCTGCGATGGTCTGCCTGCTGAAGCTTTCAAATTCTGCCATCCGATAATTTACAGTTTGCTAGGTGCTCTATTCAATGCGTGCATAATTCACCAGTTTCTCCCTGACTCCCTACTCTTAGTTCACTTAATACCATTAATAAAAAACAAGTTAAAGGACGCAGCTGACCCTGGCAATTATCGCCCGATTGCAATTACTATAACTGCGTCGAAGATACTTGAGTCTGTTCTTCTAGTGAGACTTCTCCCCTTTCTACACACTACTGACAACCAGTTCGGCTTTAAAGCAAACCACTCAACCGACACCTGCATCTACATTCTGAAAGAACTGCTGAACCATTACCTACCATCAGCCTCTCCTGTTTTCCTATGCTGGATGTGAGAAAAGCATTTGACAGAGTAAACTACCTGAAGCTCTTCCTAAAGCTGCACAAATGAGGCACACCTCTATATCTAATTGGCATCTTATGTTGTTGGTTATCCACACAGCAATTCTGTGTCAAATGGGGTAACGTACTGTCGTACACCTTCGGCTCCCTAAACGGGCTCCGGCATGGGGGCATTCTCTCTCCATACCTGTTTAACACGTACACAGATGCCCTGAATGTTAAACTGAACTCACTCCCAATCGGATGCACTATCAACGAAACAACAATGAGCAACCTCTGTTACGCCGACGGTATGTTTCTGATTTCCCCATCAGTGCAAGGTCTCCAGCGACTCATCGACACCTGCCGCCAATACGCAGAGGAATTTGATATCCTATACAACGAAACCAAGACTCAGTGTATGTCGCTGCTCCCGAGATCGCTTAAGCATATTGCAGAACCACTAATTTTCCTCGGAAATCATCGTCTGGAATTCGTGCATGAATTTCCGTATTTGGGCCACATTATCACGGACGACCTAAAAGATACGGCAGACATAGAACAGAGGCGTTTTAAACTATGTGCAGCTGGCAACATGATTGCAAGAAGGTTTGCCTTCGGTCACCGAGAAACGAAACTGCTGCTCTTCCTCTCGTACTGCTACAGTATATGTGGGTGTTCCCTTTGGACGAACTATACACGAGAGACCATGAGACGTATCACAGTTGTTCAATGACATTCTGAGACGCCTCACAAACACTCCTCGCTATCACTCGGCCACAGATGTTCATAGAAAACCGCCTGGATAATTTGAAAATCATTTTGAACAATGTCCAGTCTGATCACCCGACTGAGAAACAGCAGCAATTCGCTCATTCAAAGTATCTTAAGCAGTGACGATCTAAACCTTATTCTCTATTTTTGCAACTATGAAGTGTCATCTCCAGAATCTGTCATTATTATTATTATTATTATTATTATTATTATTATTATTATTATTATTATTATTATTATTATATTTCTACGTTTCTTGTTATTTTTGGTATTATTACTTTTTATTATTACTGTGATTAATATCATTGTAGAGTTTTGCAATTTTCAATAATCGCATTTAGCCTTCTGGACCTGACTTCTGTAACCACCTAAGGACCCCAGATGGAAATTAATCGTCTGTAATCCTGTATTTCTTATTGTTATAATTTTTAAATTTTTTTCCATTATTCTCCATATAATTACTGTCATTACCATTATTATGAATTCTATTTTTCTGCATCGTCAGCAACTGTGTGGATATTACCGATAATTATTTTTATCACGTTACCTTATGTATCTATCTAGATTGTGTGTATTGTATTTTGTATATTCCATGTATATTGTCCTGAGCCGCAATAAAGATTATTATTATTATTATTATTATTATTATTATTATTATTATTATTATTATTAGTATATATATATATTTATATTTATATATATATATATATATATATATATATATATATATATATATATATATATATATATATATATATATATATATATATATATATATATATATATATGTGTGTGTGTGCGTGCGTGTGACAGATGCGAACCTTAACCCACTGTAGCATAAGTCTTAGATGAACTGAACCTGTTATCAAGAAATCTTAATTTCATGGCTTAAGGCTAAATGATGCAATAGCGGAGGAAATTCTGATTCTGGATGATGGCGATTATAACTAACGAGGGAAATATCGAGGAAACTTAATAGAGACTCATCGCACGAGGTACGGACAGATTCTCGATAATGATTCCACCAGACGATAATCAATGCGCAGAGTAACAAAAATCCTAAATTCTGAGGCAAAGCGCTTGGATTATTGTCAGATGTTTTTTATTGATATCAGAATGATACATACGACGCACACACATACATACATACTGTATATATATATACAGTGTGTATATATATGTATATATATATATATATATGTGTGTGTGTGTGTTTGTGTGTGTGCGTGTGTGTTAGAATATAAAAAATTTGTTATACAATGTAATAATGTACATCTCGTAACGCTTGCAAGGTCACCCACGCCTACATTAATTCGGTAGCAATTATCTAAGGTCTCTCTCTCTCTCTCTCTCTCTCTCTCTCTCTCTCTCTCTCTCTCTCTCTCTCCAAGAATCCTCATATTTCTCTCTCGGCTGGTAGTTTCCCTCACCTCTTTAATCAACCATTATTTGACCCCACGTATTCTATTTTGTTGCGATCTGCTGTACCATTAGCCTTTGCCTTAAGTGCAATTCAGCTCAATTCCATTGTTGTATTACAAATATACAAATACATAACACGAATGCAGTGAAGTGAATGACTGTTGAGCAGTGCAAGACAAAGAAAGGAGTATATCGTTTTGGTATTTGTTGGATCAGAAATGGAAATAACAATATATTCTTAATTTCAAAGTATTGTATATTAGGTGTCACGCTGATTAACATGCAAGTCGATGGTCAGATAATAATAAAGGCCTCCAAAAGACAGGGTCACATGCTGCCATAAGCCAGTTTAATCTATAAACCAACCAGTTAAACCAATTATCATCAGGTACGTGATTAACGCAGGTGCCACTTCGCACTGGGCAGAAGGTTGAGGATCACTGCCTCAGGGTCTAATGGAATGAAGCATGTGAGGGGCAGGGATGTGGGGTGGGGTGTGTGTGTGGTGTTGTGGTTGGGCGGGGTATGGGTGGGGGCGGGTCGGGTAGGGGTTGGGGGAGAAGGTAGAATCAAAGCAGCAAATAAGCTGAAGAAGCTGGACTGCCAAGTAGGCTATAGGAGGCAAACAAAGTGAACATTTGAGAACTTAAGAGTGTAGGAGACGCTGCTGAAGACCTTTGACAATATAACATTTACTAATATTACGACGAGTGTGCCCATGCCGTCAAAAATGATGGCACGTCCATACTCTAAGGATGTTACACACAGTCCCGAAGCTCTCGCTAAGGTGCGTTCATTCTGGATACTTGACGTACAGCAAGGCCAGTAGTGAAAGTGGCTGGCCACAGACTGGTCGCCGGAAAGTCTATACGTTGTTACAAATAAAAAAAAAAATGCGGTGATAAACAGTTTGTTATTATTATTATTATTATTATTATTATTATTATTATTATTATTATTATTATTATTATTATTCAATAATAAACATCATATGAAATGACTCTAAGAAGACAATAACGTAAAAAAACAAGTTTTCAAACAATATGTCCATTTGTGAAAAAGACTGAACACAGCTAAAAATTATGAGAAAGTTAAAAAATAGATGAGTAATTATCTTTTGTCATAGTGGGTCGAGTCTTGTTTCATATAAGAGAACAACTTCCCTCTTCCTGCGTAAATGCTCTATCACTCTTTATGAAGCCTCCTGTGTTGATCTCTTATGGTTACATGTCTGCGTCATAACGAAAGAAACTTTTCTCTCCTATTATGTAGAAAAAGCCAACCATATATGAATCACCCCTTCTTTTATCTATCACACGCACATATGAGTATATAGGTATATATATACAGTATATATATATATATATATATATATATATATATATATATATATATATATATATATATATATATATATATATATATATATATATATATATATATATATATATATATATATATATATATATATATATATACCAAACCAAGTAACAAGTATATGAATTATATATATATATATATATATATATATATATATATATATATATATATATATATATATATATATATATATATATATATATATATATATATATATATATATATGCCAATAACAAGTATATATGAATTATACTGTATATATATATATATATATATATATATATATATATATATATATATATATATATATATATACACATATAAAACCGAGCAGTTATTCCCAATCCTCAGCTCATATAATGTAACCTAGGCCCTTCCCATCCACGCCAGCTAGGTCAAAACTGACCTAATTTGCTGCACGGCAGGCAATGGCTACCAATAACAACTCCGCTAGAAAGCGTCTCTGCGCTGAAATAGGTTATCATTCACTTGCAGGAGGGAAAATAGCGACGCCTGAAAGCCCGACTCTTGAGTTTTTCAGAACAGGAAATATGTGAACGAGGGAAGGACCCAGCTAAAAGTTGGTTGGATGGGAAGCTTAAATCAACCATCCGGCCACATTATAGGAAAAAGGAACCAGCGAGAAAATAATGAGGCTTAGAGGCACACCATCTCTATAGATTTTGGATAGACTATAGAAATAGCAGAGGGGCGGATTCCGAGGCCGCACGTTCTCTCCAACATAAGTGTCACAGTTCTTCATGTTCATCATGATTCAGTGAACTCAGTTTGTTTCATTTTTAAGATTTTCTTTGCTTAAGAAAATGATAGAAAGATGACTATTGAAAATGAACTCAGTTTGTGTCTTTTATAAGATTTTTTTTGCTTAAAAAAAGATAAAAAGATGACTATTGAATGAACGTTCGTAGATTGTTCTTTTTATGGAGAATGACTATTATTAAGAATCCAAATGATTTAAATGGCAGAAAATTTTAGACCTATGGTATTAATTTCTCCCACACTAAAGGTTTTCACATCTCTCCGACACCCTCCATGCTTTGAGAAATTTTTCCATTTTTCATTAGGGATTGAGCATGAGAGAAAGAGGGTAGTGGAGAATAACCTCATTTTAGGGGAAATTTGCTAGAATATCCGTCGCCAAGTATGAATTATATATCATGTTTTCAGTTAGACGCACTTATTGAAGTAGCCTTTTTTCCGGCAAGTCTATTCCTCTGCCGAGTTCGGTAAATAAGTAGACTACCAGGAAGGTGAAAAGGTGAGTAGCCTTCCTGTCAATTTTGTTTGGAACTTTTGGACAGCTACGAAAATCTTATTTTAGGAGCAAACACTGCTATGGGATTCTCGGTGGGCGCTCCTATGTTCAAGATGCTATAACTTCTTCCTTTGGTTTCTTGTTACTATTTCAGCAATGCAAATATAGTCACTGTTCTCGAGAGCATTATCATAGACTATATATATATTTGTATATATATCGTATAATATATACACACACACACACACACACACATACATATATATATATATATATATATATATATATATATATATATATATATATATATATATATAGTCTATGATAATGCTCTCAAGAACAGTGATATATATATATATATATATATATATATATATATATATATATATATATATATATATATATATTACTGTTGTTTATTATGTACCTTGGAAGACACGCACACACATTTACACACATACATACATATATATAAATATAATTTATATACTGTATATATATTTACGTATATATAAATATACTGTATATATTTATTTATATATAAATGTACATATACGTATATAAATACACACATATATATATATACAGTATATATATATATATATTTATATATATATATATATATATATATATATATATATATATATATATATATATATATATATATATATATGTGTGTGTGTGAATGTCTGTCTTCGAAGGTACATAAACAACAAGCATAATACCATAGACCTTTTGTGAATGGGAAGTGCAATGGCTTGCCACTGTTTATGTAAAAATGTTCCTCATTGTATGCAGCTCTGAGAAAGTGATATGATAATATTATTATTATATTATTATTATTATTATTATTATTATTTGTTGAATATAATGACTGCATTATGCGAATTGATTTTATACTGAGTTTTCTCAATTCTTCTAATAATTCGCTTTTCATGCACATCAATATTAGTCAACAATTGGCCAATGTTCACTATTTCGATGGATAAAACAGCGTATTTCTTACAGCAGAAATTCTTTATTTAACTATTACAATAGGTTACTGAAACATGGGATGTAAATCCGTAGATTTTCCTTATGGTATTTTTCGTGTTTTTCCCTTTTTCTGACGTCTATCAGGCATTTCAAGCACCCTTTCTGTCAACATGTTTCGACCAGCTCGATGGTCATCTTCTGGACGTTGGGATGAATCTGGCGACACAGGGTCTCGGATCAGGTCGATGCTCCAGCCAATGAAACATCGACCTGATCCGAGCCCCTGTATATACCCCCACGAGCGCCCTGTCTCCAGACTCATCCCAACGTCCAGAAGATGACCACTGAGCTGGTCTAAACATGTCGACAGAAAGGATTTAAAAAAAATCTAAGGATTTACATGCCAGGTTTCACTACCCTACTGTATAATTGTTAAATAAAGCATTTCTGCTGTAAGAAATACGCTGTTTTATCCATCGAAATAGAAACAGTGGCCAATCATTGACTAAAATATTGATGTGCAGGAAAAGCGAATTATCATAAGAAGAATTGAGAAAAGCTCAGCATAAAATCAGTTCGGATAATGCAGCCATTTTTATCAACAAAACTTGCCTTAAGGAGGGTCTTCTTCTTCTTCTTCTTCTTCTTCTTCTTCTTCTTCTTCTTCTTCTTCTTCTTCTTCTTCTTCTTCTTCTTCTTCTTATTATTATTATTATTATTATTATTATTATTATTATTATTATTATTATTGGAAAGAGAAACCCACAAGATTCTTGTGTATAACTTGTTTACTGGTAAATATTTACATATTACCAGTAAACAAGTTATACATAAGAATCTTGTGGGTTTGTCTTTCCATCTTCAGAAGAAAACTGAAAGAAGTTTTTGTTTGATTATTATTATTATTATTATTATTATTATTATTATTATTATTATTATTATTATTATTATTATTATTATTGCTTTACAGTCTTCCAAGTTTCTCATTTAAAAAGCCATAAATGTCAATAAACTAATAAAAAGAATAAAAAGTTTCAGAGAAAAGACCGACCACGTTGAAAAGGGAAAAAGCCATAAAAAAGAAAGATGGCAAAAAAGACAGGAAAAATGATAATCATCTGTAATTTATGCTTACATCTACATGGTATATAGCCTCGAGTGAAAAATGCCGCCATCTTTTCATTTTAATGTTACACCCATATACACACCCTCTCACACAAAGATACTAAAAAAAAGGGGGGATGGCTTTTATATGAAGAAAAATCTGTGGACATGAACTGTAATCTTCATGCATATATCAAAGGGACAGCTGAATAAAAGAAGGTGAAATTTAAGTATTTCTCTTTTACGCTTCTCTCCTGCATTTCGATATAATTATAGAATTCTCTCCTCACGATTCTGTATCCACTCTTTTCGCTCATGGAATGTGACGCCAGATAACTTGCAATAATCAGTCAATGAATGTCATATGGACGCCCCCAGCAGGATGACCCTCGGCTGGATTGTTCCATATAATGCGCTCACATTTTGAATAAAAAATAGCAACCGTGAATTATAATCTACATATATATTTCATAGCAAGCGGTGGTAAAAAAGGGTTATGTTCAACTCACAAATCTTCCTTTTTTGTGAAA
>NC_089742.1:70341505-70361505 GCF_040412425.1 Macrobrachium rosenbergii | reverse complement strand
ATTTATTTATATACATATATATACAAATGTTTGTGTGTATATACACGTCACTAAATAGCGCGTGACAATATATCCAGCCAAGGCCACAGGAAAAATACATAAAGAAGTACCAAGCGCTTTCGTGTTATTTCAATAAATTTTCGAGGTACATTGTATATATATATATATATATATATATATATATATATATATATATATATATATATATATATGTATATATATGCACATATGTATATACGTTAGTGTTTGTGAGTTTATGGATATATATACGCACACACAGACACACACATATGCCGTAACTTAGGCAACTGCCGGGAGCCATAATTAAATTTCATCTGCATTTTAAGAAATGCAAAGTTAAGCGTTGCTAAATTACTATGCGCCATTATAGACCACAAATCTCGAATTTGAATGGCAAATTTGGCAATATATATTCTTAATAATTTGCTTCACTACATACAAAAAAAAAAGGCAAAAGACACATTCAAATGGAAAGACATATATATATAAATATACATATAAACAATATATATATGTGTGTGTGTGTGTGTGTGTGTGTGTGTGCGTAAAGAACATGAAACTACAAACATCATTTAATATCAAATTCGCTCAACCTCAGAATAACATACACCGAAGGGGAATTTATGTATAATGAATTCCCCTTCTGTACATCAAAATATATGTGTATATGACAAAAATTATATACAAATATATATATATAAATATATATATATATATAATATATACAGTATATATTAATTTTAGTGATTTATATTGCCTTGCTTAACCTAAGACCCACGTAATCCTGTCAATTAAGGCTGAAAGTTACCTAAAAAAGACAGATAATTAACATAATTAGATCAGGTCGCCAGTTGAGACTAGAGTACTGAATATAGCGATTTATTCTGAACACATGAACTAAATCAACAACATCACTCAAACAACTAGTTTCAACAAAGTAAAATTTCTTACAGGAGCTAACAACAGCTCCGACTTCGTCCCACTTCGGACACAAGATATTTCAGCATAAAGGGGTGAGTAACACAACGGCTTGGGGCCTCTTGTGATGCGTCTATAAGGCAATTGCAAGCGCGTGAATTGAGGTTCATGGTATCAAGGATGCTAATTCTTCTCCAAACAAGAGGGTGGCCAGGTCCAAGGCGTGCACAGTTCTAGAAGAGACGTATCCAGACAACACTGCAGTATTATAGAAACTCACTTGTCATTAATTAACTGCAAGGGATGAATCTTAGATCAAGAATATTACTTTAACACCATGGAGGATAATTTATGCAATTCCACTAGGCAACAATAATTGTGCTTAATATATTTGACTTTATAAATGGGATATGGTTTTGCTAGGATTTGCTTAGTCAGTGACTGTTTAAGAGAGGGAAACTTGAAACACGAAAATGAGAGTTTAAGTTGAAGGGAAAGAGAACTGGGCGTAATTGTCACATTCAGACTTACCTCTGGAATAGATAATGCAGTGATCACGTGCATCAAAAGCCCCTGGGTCCGTTGGAATGGCAATTTCCCCGGTTGTTAGGCAAAGGGGGGAGAACAAAGTAGGCTATGAGAGACACCCGATATGCTTCCTTCCTCGGTGAAGGCTGTTTAAGACTCTCTCGAAGCTGGGTTAGGGCTTGGGTGCTTGTTTCAAACTCCTCCCCAAAAACTGCCTCAGTGTGGGAGCAAGTAGCATTTGTAAAATGACAAAAAACTCGCCAGTACATAGGTCACAGAAAGCTCAAGGTACAAGCTAGCTAAGGTTGGTCCTTACAAAGCCTATCCTGTCTGATATCCCTCTGAACTAAAATTCCTACCCCTTTTGACTGTTGGGATCTAGTCAAAACAACTCCTGCTCGCTTGATTCTTCCTACATGGCATTCCCTCTTACTTTAACAAAGAGAGAGCTTTTTATATTTCGATTAAAGCAAGGAAGAGAGATTGAACTGCTAATAGTTAATCAAATATTTATAATAGCTTCCCCCCTAAAAAGGCCTTCACCCCCTTTTGGGTGTGAAGGTTTGTACTAAGTAAGCTGTTTGCCTTTATTACTTTACCCTTTTCCTCTGAACAGATTTTGCCCTTGCAATGCAACTAGCTAAGGATCTACCTGACCCTAGAATGGGATATGAGCTTTAGTCACTTACTGTCTACAGACTCCTAACACTACTTAAAGGTGCTTATGGATATTTACGTGCTACCTCTGGTGATCATGATATTCAGTCCTAGCCAAATGGTACATTCAGTTGTATCTTTTATGACATAATCTATTAAAACACTGCCATAGCACCAACATAAAGGACAATGAACTAGCTAAGTTACAATATTCTTACGAGTATACAATGTCTTACACTAGAATTTGCAATCACAGAGATCACGCCGGCTACCTCCTCTGGGCAGGAGCCAGGATCACTCTGAGATGGAAAGGGCACTGTGCTAAGAGGGCAAGAGTGCCAGGATGAGCTCGTGGCTCTTGCAACTACTTGGCTCTCTTCTTCTCTTCTTCTTCTTCTTCAGGTTCCTCCAAGGCCTATCTATGTCAGTCCTAGGAGGTGATGAGGGCACCGACTCTGGGGAAAGTCCAGAAGGGATAGCGGGCGCAAAGTCAGGGGTAACCTCAGAGGCTACAGGAGGGTGCCCTAATCCTGCTGCTGCGACAACAGGAGCAAGAGCGTTCTCAACCTCTGCATCCGAGGAGGCCAGTTCCTGGTCTCCCAGAGAAGGTGTAGCAGTTCGATCGACCAGAGGTTCATCCTTTGGGGATGGACTTGGTGAGAAGGAAGTGTCTGGTGCTGGAGGCTCACATGTTGCTAGAATTAATACTGTGGAGATTCCTGGATCTCCCTTAGGAGGATGTGGTTCATGATCTGGATCTGGTACAGGGTCCAGTTCTTGTGGTGGCTCAACATCCTTGAAGGATGGAGCATGGCACTGCTCAGAGCTCGCAAGTAGCACTGGTAGAGATTGATGGCCAGGCATGCCTAACGAGGGGTCCAGAGGTGCAATACCTTGCGGATAGCTTGAGTTAAGCTGAGACAGAGATTCCTGTTCCAGCTGGAGGTCAGAGCCTCTTGGAGAGTCTTGATTTGGGGTTTCTGCTGGGCATTGCTTATTTGGGCAGCCCTCCCAATTAGAGGAGTGGCCTGTCACCTTGCACGCTCTACAGCGGTACTGCTTCCCTTGAGTGTTCTTTTGTGGAGAGGGAGGACTTTGTTGCTGGCCATCCTTTTGTGGAGAGGGAGGACCAGACCTGCAATTGCTTTGTGTGTGCCCCTTCTGTTAACCACTGCGGTGTACGGAAGGTATTTCTTCTTGTTTTGGTGGCACTCCAATCAAAGTAGCTGTGCTCGGGTTTGATGATCCTACAGTCGAGGCCTCTGTTAAGTAGGTAGCATGGCTGCGAAGTGGCGTTGGGGAAAGGCTTCCCCAGAGGAGGTCCCAACCCAACAGGAAGTCCACTCAGGGCAAAATTCCACTCAACACGCCAAGACGGTGAGGTAGAGTGCCCCGAGGTGTTGTAACCTGGAGCTGAACTGTGGGAATGGTTTTGGTGAGGCCCTCTACCCATTTCATCTCCCACCAAGTTTGCTCGTCAACCCTGGCACTAGCTGGCACTTGGGGCCTGGCAATCAGTCTAACGTTGGCTGCAGTGTCTACCGTGACCAGTAGGGCCATGGGCAGGCTAGAGCCAATGAGGGGTACCACTGAGATGAACTGGGTATCCAGCCTCTTGGGGTGAAGTATCTTCTGCGACCCGGCTGCGGAGAATGAGGTGCTTATTAAGTTGACAAACTTGGTGGCTGGGACATGATTTGGACAGGCTGGATGTCCAGCACTATAGTGGCTGGCAGCATAACGGGATTGGCAAGAGCCCTTTGTGGGGGCTCAGTTACCTGTGTTGACTGTTGGTGGAGAGGGTTGAGTGGAAGTAGAGGGAGAGGAGCTCTGATTGTTGGTAGAAGGCTGCTTATTGTTGCCCATCTTGTAGCGGCAATCAGATTCAGTGTGCTCCACCTTCTTACAGAGGGTGCATGTAGGCTTGCTAAGCAGTCTGTTCTTTGGGTGAGTCGAGCCTGAGGGGTACCCAGGAGGCACTGTGAGCCGTTGAGATGTGCTGTGGGACTGGTAGTAGGCTTCCATGAGTGTAGTGGGCTGCTTGTCATTGAGTTACACAGCAAGGGGCCCAGGGACAAATTGGAAAAGATCCTCCAGCATGGTCTGATTGAACAGATCCTCGAATGTAGTGCACGACAGGAAGTCAAACGAGTGTGTACCGGACTGGGTCTTGTGACAGGTCCATTCAGTCCAGGATCAGCCAACTTCCTTAGCAAGACCTTGGTGTTATGATCCCACAAACTTCCACCATGTCGCCTCTTTGACTCTTTTTCAGTGAGTGAAGGGCTGCCTTAGCTTTACCTCTCTGTCTTGGTGGTGTTGTACTTTTTAAAGAGACTCTATTTCCTCCAATCATGCTTCTGGCTATCTTCAGTCCACTTGGGGACTAGGGAATTAATGCTTGAGATTGGAGCATTTAGTGCAGCAGGTGTGGGGTTGGAAGCTTGTTGAGTAGCCATAGCTTCAGCATTTGTTCTTCGAGCCTCCTCCAGCTCGATCTCCTTTTCTTTGGGAGCTAGCTTGCTTGCCTTGAGAGCTTGCTAGCTTTCCTTGAGGGCTAATTCATGCTGTCTTCTTTTCTCTTGCATCTTCCAGATGCCTCTGTTCTTCTTCATACTTCCTCTGTTCTTCAGCATATTTCCTCTGTTCTGCTTCATACTCCCTCTGTTTGGCTTCATACTTCCTCTGTTCCTCTTTTTCCTTCCGCTGTTCTGCTCTTTCTTCCCTCTCTTGCTTGTCCAAGTCATCCATCTGTTCCTTGACCCACTTGGCGAATTCTTGTCCCATGAGACCTGCCTCCTTCCCCAGATACATGAAGGTTCTGTAATGTTCTGTCAGCATGGTTCTGGTTGGTAAGGACGTCTACTAAGGATGACTGGACGTACTTTGAAATTAGGGAAGTTCCCTCAGATTTGGGTGACACTTCAGTGGTATGGAACCTTTTCAATAAGGTGGCACTGTGGCTGAGTGTGCCATGCAAAGGTCACACTTATGGCACTCTGTATCTCTAGGTACAGGTGCAGCTTATGTAGTCACAAAAGACTTTTGTCTTTGGTTGGCACTATGGTGCCAGTGCATTCCTAGGAATCAACACTTGTCTTGGAGTACAACTAATCGTACTAAGGGGAAAATGCACTCTGACCAAGCAGAGCATACTAATAAGTAGGGGAAAAAGGGAAGGTAAGAGGAAACAGATAGGTAAGTGCTTTAGGTTGTGACAGTGTCTCAGATTAGTGGCACTGTGGAAAATAAAATCAATTTTGGTTGCCTTAGCCCTCATGGGTGACTAGCTCTTAGTACCAGCTACTTCCTTTCATGGGGAGGGAGGAAGGCTTTTATGCTTGAGTCTGGATAAAAGACCCCACTCATGGCAGACAGTTTTCAATAACTTATCCTCATCTATCTGTGGGACAGAGGTGTTTCTTTTTATTTGATTTATTTTAATTAATTATTCCTATGTTGGCCAGTTCTTTCAATGAAGACAGTGCACGTGCACCTCTGAGTTATCTTAAACACTTACATAAATGGATAAAACAAATGGAAGAGAGGGAAAGAGAGAGGGAAAAGAAAAGTAACCTGCAAGCGAAGGTCGCACTGCCTGAGTAAATGGGGAAAATTGTAAATGCACGCTAGCAGGTTTTCTTTTCTTGAATACTTCTTGATTAATTTGGCTATGTTAGGTAATGGGTTGTCTTGTCAATAATAGCGTGCCCTATTACTATTGATCTTAGTAATTCTTGGTAATATTCTTTAATTCTTAGGCTGGTAAGAATGGTTAAATTATGAATTTCTATTTTTTTTGTTTCTTTTATAAAATTCCCTGCAAAAGTGTATATTTTTGTAGGAACTTTTATTACATTTCCTAAATAAATTATTCCTTGACTAAATTATTAACTTTCTTTTGCCTCTTACATCAAATCCTATATTTTGTTTTCCTTTCGAAGTATATTTTTCCCTAAGATTTGTGAGTATGGTAATGCGCAAGACAAAGTTGTTCGCTAAGTCGAGCATATGAGGCACATGTTATTCGTGACATCACACAGGTAAACAACTTGTTTTTACCCACACAGTGTTCAAAATGGCAGCGGCTATTGTCTGGTCAGCCAATCTATATGATAGTGGACGAATCATGTGACCTCACACAGCTAATGGCTAAGGCAACTGAGCCGAGGGAATGTCGCATGGAGGAGGAATACCCAAAATCTCCTTTTATTTGTGGGCAATCTTATCCCAATTCAAAGAACAAAACACTTGAATTCCTCTTATAAAACAAATGAGGCTTATGTGGGAATACAACTTTGCCAAGGGTTACGCAAATCACTGTGAGAATATGGAAGATTGCCTCAGCAAGTTGTTAGAAGTTTCAGATCGGCATCAGTTGCTCCAGAAGCAGAAATTACAGCTGATGAGAAACACAAGAGATTCAGACAAAGTTTAGGAGCAAGTCTTAGGAAAAGAGGTCCTCAAATGAACAACAATGGTAGGGTGAAGGATGAACTCTCCCAGGGATGATTAATGGCTTTGCTTTCCCCAACCCCAGCAGGTGGACGAGCTCTCTCAGAGGGGGTCAACAGCAGGCAGAAGAATTTTCCATGGTGAGTCAACGGCTGTTTGGCGGGCAGGTGGACAAGCTCTTGGGGTGAGAGTCAGCGGCTGGCGAGGTCCCTACCACTTCAGAGGGCAGACAAAGTCTCCTAACCAGATGGCTGCTAGAAGGCTATCAGGAGACTACCAGAGGGACACAAGAAGGCCACCAGAGAGACACCAGAAGGCCACCGGAGGGACACCAGAGGGCCTCCAGAGGGACACCAGAAGGCCACCAGAGGGATACCAAAGGCCACCAGAAGGATACCAGAAGGCCACCGGAAGATAATTCTGTTGTAACAATCTAGAAGACCGGCTCTGCAGAAAGAAGAAATTTTGTTTCTTCAAGTATGCGATGTCCCTTGATGAGGACTCTTCTTATAGAAGATCACTGTCATGCGGGCAAATAGTTGTATATCTAATTGTATTCTTGCAGATGTCAAAAATGACAGATATTAGTGTCTAATCCATAGTTTTTGAGGTTGCTGAGATGAATAGTGACACTCCCAGTGCCATTTAAGTCCAAGTTCAGCCCTGATAGGAATTTGGGTGAGAAGGGGTGAAATATAAAATGTCAAAAATGCTTGGCAACATAACTGAAGCAACTATCTTAACAGGAAAGGGCGAGAGTGGGAGAGTTTTATGAAAGAGATCCCACAATATCTTTCTTATGTTTAGGTGAAAACCCGAGTATGATTCTATAATGAATATCAAATGTATGTTTTCTGAGAAGATTGCAAAATAAGCTAGAAGAATCGTAGAGAAATTATTAAGCAAGCCTTTCCACACATGCACACGTAGACATTAAGGAGAGAGAGAGAGAGAGAGAGAGAGAGAGAGAGAGAGAGAGAGAGAGAGAGAGACAGAGTTTAGATTACTGAATATTCTGTAATGACGTTTTAAGTCAGGGGCTTAAAAATGAATAGCGTCAAAATCACTTCCATAATTAATCTGACAAAGACCATTTCAGTCCTCCTAAGAATTTATTTGTACATTGAAACTGTTGTTAGGTTTTACCGATGAATTAGATTTAACAAAGTGTACCTGCATCAGGAAATGCATGTTTATATTGTCAAGAGGTAAACCTTGCACATGCCACCTCATCCTCCAAGTATGAATGTAACGTAAATTGCAAATGAGAATAATTTTACTTTTCTTGAAATCATGTTTATTTCTTTTTTGTTAAAGATAGTTGCAGGTGGAAATTTGCCCCTAATTCATCTCCTCTAACCAGTACCCTGTGTGGGAAAACCTTTAATCCTTTTTTGCCCTATTGACTGCCAGAGACCTTGATTTCAGGTGGTGATTCGTCCAGAGATGGCTAATCCCACCGAGGCAGGCACACCGAAAAGAGAAAGCCCTCCCACGCTGGCGACTGACCCATGTGATCGCTGCCATATTGAACACCTGGCAGATGATCTGCATGCCCCCACATGCAAACCTTATAGAAAACAGGACTCCAGGTGAACAACAGTAGTGATGCCTGGAATGAACAACGGCGTAATCCTTACGAGGGCATAAAAGGAGAAATGCCTACTTGCTCAGCCTTAGAATATTCTGACTCAGAAGATGTTGGAACTATCTCAGGACACTTGGTCCTCCACTATGCTCCTTGAGCTGCCCCTTGCAGTCCCGCATGGCTGTCCTTGTGCCTACAATTTTCTTTTGTAGTGAAGCCCCTTAACGCTACCCCCACCGTTGGCCCCCGAGGGTGAGGAATCCATCTTGTGATGAAGGTAAAGTAGCGATGTCAAGGTTCTTAAGTTAGTCAGGCGTCTGTTAGCCTTCTACTATTTCCTTTCTAAGGTGATATACCTGCAGTGAGACCTGTATTACTTTGAATAGTGTTAACTTAATGATAACCTACAGTAAAGTGAATTATTTGTTTATTGCTTGGAATTAGAGTCACCAGAATCAAGGTCCTTTTTAGGCTCTTCCGTGCATGCCCTCGATTCCTTAATTATGCTTCCAATACTCCTACGTAATCAAGTGTTTGTTCCAATTACAGATAGGAGTTGCCTGCTGTGGATCTGAGCATCATCTTGTGTGTGCAGTGGTATAACCCCTGCTTTCTCCCCACTCTGCAGTGCCCCTTTGAAGTGGCCCTTTTGAGTTTCGTCAGGGAAAATACCCCAGTTGTTGTTATTCCTTTGGAACGACAGGATTCTGTTTACCTGTCCTAATTTACACTTCGTTCTTCTTCTGATATGTATTTAGTGTAAATATACTCATGTAAGTGAAAGCCTAAGTGTTTACTTGAAATTCCCTCCCTTTGAAGCAGGCCTTCAGCCGATACCTTTGCATATGTTTTACTGAACTCGGCCTAAGAGTCAGATATAATTAATTTTCAAGGTAAGTCCCCGTTGCACTGAGTCTTAAACATATCAATATATATATATGTATATATACATATATTTGTATATGTATACATGTATAAATATACGGATATACATTGATATATATTATATATATATGTTTGATTTTAAATCAAGAAAAAGGTAAAAACGTGATGATTATAAGAACAGTATTACAGCAACAAAGGAAGAGTGAAAAAATTGAGATGCTAAGTATGTACTTCCGTCTGTTTAGTATCTCAGTTGTTTCACTTTTCCTTCGTGGCTGTAACTCTGTTCATATTACACACACACACACACACACACACACACACACACACACACACACACACACATATATATATATATATATATATATATATATAGATATATATATATAAATACATATATATATATAAATATATATATACATACATATATATATATATATATATATATATATATATATATATATATATATATATATATATATATATATATATATATATATGTGTGTGTGTGTGTGTGTGTGTGTGTGTGTGTGTGTGTGTGTGTGTGTATAAAAAGGCGAGGAATGTGCGAACTCAGAAGAGCGCACAATATAGGAAATTTGAAAACAGAAAGGAGTTATTCTCACTTATTTACAAAATATTCCTGTATACGAAAGTTTTCATTTATTTTTCTGTATGAAAGAATCAAAAGAACAAAGACACTGACAACAGATGTGGTAACAGTTCTGAACAAGAGGAATTTTTCCTTTTATTTCATGACAGATTATTTTTTTTTTTATTCATTAAATCTGGATAGCACGCAAGAGAAATTGCACGTCTAGATTTTTACCAAAAAAAAAAAAAGGTAACATGGGGATTAACATATTCTATTAACATGGCTGCACTTCAGGATGACACGAAAGCAAAATAAAAAAGTAATGAAAAATAATTTTGCGGGGCAGACTTATCTTTTTTGTTACGTTGCATTCGCAAAATATTGCATGTTCTCCTTTTACGCAACAACTGTTTTTATGCGCGTCACTAATTGGTAATGTATATGCATGAAATATGAAAAAGGAAAAGAGATACAAATATAAAAATCACCGTAATTTAACACGGAATCAGAAACGAGAGAAAAAATGAGGGAAGTGGATGGAACTTGACTTTAATTAGCTGCGTTGGGAATGAGGATACCGAGGACATGATTAAAAGGACGTACATATCACAGAGAGTATTGGAAGACGCCCTTAAGTAATTAGATATTTTCAGTCACTCTTTATTTTAATCAAGTTCGGTGCTAATCATGAAGTAGGGACTTGCGAGTAATCCAATCTTTTTAGAGCGGTTTCATTGTGACAAGCACCCCAACGCAGACTTCAGGTGACCACGGTGGAAGCACTTGATAATGAATAATTTTTAAGCAACTGCATAAATTAGTAATTACAGTAATTAGAGAACGGACGCTGTTCTTTACTTGAGAGAGAGAGAGAGAGAGAGAGAGAGAGAGAGAGAGAGAGAGAGAGAGAAACTGACTGATTGGTTGAAGGCACCATAAAAGCGCTCCTTCACACAAAACCTCCTAGTCCCACGTTCACTTCGCAATGCTGAAAAATCTGAAAAAAAGGCTTCCATCAACACTGACGTGGAGATACATTTGCCACGTGTCAGAGCCAGTCGAATCTATGCATCAATCAAGCAGTGGCAGGGGACAGGAGCGTCGCTCGTCGGCAGACGACTCAAAGCGGAAAATACACAAACACGCCGGGCGAGAGCGGGGTTCTGCACCCAGCGCATGAATAAATTCAGCGAAAGGCAGTATTAGAGAAATTGAACTACGCCATCTTTCAAGATATCGAAAATCCACTACCTGTCCATAATAATAAAATCCGAGTGGATCTTTCTTGTTTGTCCTTCCCAGGTGGGGGCGGGGCATGTAGGGGATCGGGAGGGTAGGGGAGACATGACACGTCCACCCTCCTCCTCCTGCAAGCCTGTTTGTCCGGCCGGTTAGGGCCGGGGTAGGCATGGGATCAGGAAGATAGGGGGGATATGACACATCCACCCTCCTTCTGCAAACCTGTTTGTCCGCCCCGGATGGCGCCGGGGTAGCATGGGATTGGGAAGATAGGGGAGACATGACACATTCACTCTCCTCATGCAAACCTGTTTGTCCGCCCCGGGTGGCCGGGTGGGGGAGGGGTAGATAGAGGATCGGGAGGGTACGGTAGCCATGACAGGCAGCACCGGGTTCCAGAGCAGTGTAGCTCGCGCCATCAAGCTCTTAATACAGTAAAGTACATTATATAAAAGTTCATTTTGACTGACAATAAAACAATAAAGAAGAATAACAACTAGATCCTTGTCATCAAGTTTGTTCACTTTATGTGGGGAGTACTCAGGGAACCAAAAATCCGGAGTTAAATCAGTTTTCTATGACTAAATTCGTCATAAATGCTCAGTAATTCTAATCTCTAATGTAACAATATAGCGTCAGGGGGAATGAAGAAATGGTGGAATTTATTCTTCATCTTTCGAAGGGGCAAATTCTCTTTTGCCTCAAAAATATTTCATCTATACAGTACTGATGTCTAATAAAGGATGAAAGGCATCTGACCAGTAGCTGGAGCCACAAACCTCCTTATTAATTTGATAGGTTCACCACCGCCAGGACTACCGCTCGACCCCGCTCATACTCTCATTGGATCATCAAAATGCTGACTTTGGGGAAAACTGCGCTTAAATCACTTTGATCTTAAAACCAGAGTTTACTGGTAGTCTTCATGAAGCAGATGACTATAAGCAACCAGCAGCAGTGAGATATAGATAGTGTTTTGTGAGCTTAGACTTCTCAGGTATATCACAGGGCGATACTCTGGAGACCTTGCTGTATTTAGTCCTCGAAAGTGGCATGATAGCAAAGGGTGCAAAAACATTGTATTTCTTATGCCAGTGAACCCCTCCCTCTTATTTGAAATTTTCTGCTAACCTCAACACAGATCTGGAGTGGCTCAGTAGTAGATGCTGTTGTTGGTAGGGTTGGAAACTGAACTCCTGCAGAACTGTAACTTTGCTGGTTGACTGTTCTCGTAGCATTTTATTTAATGGTTCTGAAAACTTCCTTTCGGTGGTACAAGCTTTCCTTTTCACATGAGCTGGACATACTTTGAATGCTGTCAAGTACAGTTCAAGAGGTCATACGTCTGCAGAGATGAGGATATTCTGTCTTATGCTTCAGTGTTAGAATAATGCTCTCTTGTCAAGCTGTCAGCAGGCTCAGAGGACATGATGGAAGTTCATTTTTCAAAAGTTTCCTTTAACTGGAAAGCTATATTAGCATCTTCGTATCTGTACCACTGAGCTTAATGTGTGGTACTCATTTTGCAGAACGTCAGCATCCACTATCTCTGCCGAGGTGCTGACCACTACATCACAGTGTCCAGGACCACGGGGCTTTCATTCTCTCTTCTGTGAAGAAAACTGAACTATGCTGACAGTATTTCCTGATCTTTTCCTCAACTGGATTTCAGATAGTATATATTTACCCAAATGAAGAAAGAAATGAAGATATTCTGATGCCCGGCCAAGACTCATCTCTTGGCCATATGATTACCGTTACCACGTTGTTTTACGCGGACCCGAGATCGAGTTTTGGCCGGGTGTCAGAACATCTCCATTTCTTTCTTTATTTGAATATACAAGCGTTACCAAAATGTGAGGAAATCGAGAAGTTAAGAGGGCGCTGTGGCTAATAAACAGTACAGTACATACGCATCTGGTAAAAAGTGACTAGTGGATTCTACATATATTTACCAGTTTGCTCTTTTATCACGATTTATATTCACGTTATTTTTTATTTGTATCTTTAGGCATCCTCTTCTGGGGAAGCGTTGCAGGCAACCTCGGATTCATTCAGAATTTCAAATGATGGTTAACATTTTGACTCATCTTTACAGCTCTACACAAACCTCAATGTTTACTTTCCAATTACCTTTTATCTTCGCAGCCCAGCGCGAAACGATCTGCGCGCAGAGTTCTGTATCTCGCCGTTTGTAATTTCTTCGAACATGAAAATATTTCGCAGCTTGTAAAGGAAATGACTACCAGGAGAAACACGCCCAAAAACGTTTCCTCTTTTATTTCACGTTTTATTTGTCTGAGGGAGTCGGGGAAAAAGCAACACTTTTGCTTCCTTTTTCAGAAGAGAGAGAGAGAGAGAGAGAGAGAGAGAGAGAGAGAGAGAGAGAGAGAGAGAGAGATTGCTAAATCCGAGAGTCTGAAAATTCTCTCTCTCTCTCTCTCTCTCTCTCTCTCTCTCTCTCTCCCTATTCCTGAGGGCTTTCTATTCTCGCCATGCAACCGAGCTGTATATTCTGTTTCCCGGAACATTTTCGTCGTCATATCTTGCATAAACTTCATATGCACTTAAAATCATTTTGGGCAAGCGAGACGCTCTATTTAATTCAGTTTACAACTGATTTTAATAAATGCGAATTTTATTTATAACAATATTCATAATATTCATAATAGTAACAATAGCAACAATAGCATTAATAAAATAATAATCATAATAATACAATCCTTGCGTTTGCACTGCTATGGTGTCTGTTCGTGAATTTAATTGTACAATACGTACTGGAGTGTATAAGAGTCTGCGCCCATGCACAATCTAGAGATTGTACGTCTCCTTGACGTGTATATAGATTAGAAAATCATACGTGTTTAAATACACGTGCAATTGCTTATAAGAGAGTGCATGCATGCACAGCCGTGCTTTTAAAATATCCTTCTGGGGGAATGTCAGTTAAGTTAAGTATACTTCAGTTTAACCAGACCACTGAGCTGATTAACAGCTCTCCTAGGGCTGGCCCGAAGGATTAGACTTATTTTACGTGTCTAAGAACCAGTTGGTTACCTAGCAACGGGACCTACAGCTTATTGTGGAATCCGAACCACATTATACCGAGAAATGAATTTCTATCACCAGAAATAAATTCCTCTAATTCTTCATTGGCTGGTCGGAGACTCGAACTCGGGCCTAGCAGAGTGCTAGCCGATAACTCTACCGACTCGTCCAACGAGGAACTAACGAGTATTTTGACCGTGTTTAGAAATGCGTTCTACTGCATATGAGATTGTGTGTGTGTGTGTGCATAGCCAAGAGTTTACTTCACGTCTCTCTGTGTATTAATGGGGTTCGAAAACATAGAGTTTCTGAACATACGCTTATACGATGATAGTACGCAGAGCCAACGCATAACTAAAACGTTGGAAAAATCAAAAGTGATGCCAACAGACGGACTAAACTTGTAAAGAAAGATGCGCATGTACACACAGCCAAAAAGTTTGCACTGGAAAAATGGCGCACGTAAAATCCTAGGCAGGGCCGTTACGTGTTTCCCAGTCATCGCTAGACCGTTCTTTCTTTCTCTTTTCTGATATAGTTTACAATTCTCCGGGTTCTCTCCACTGCAAGAATCCATTCAATGGCGGCACCAATTCCATCTAACTTTTTGTATCCAACTTCGAGTTGTTTTGATGGTCTCTGCTTTTTTGTGGTCAAGGAAAAAACCCTCTCGACATTACTCTGCTATTTTCATTTGTGTGGAAGTTTGGGTTTATATATATATATATATATATATATATATATATATATATATATATATATATATATATATATATATATATATATATATACATACATACATACATTATATATATACACATAATACATACATACATATAAACATATAAACATATACGTAAACAATAAACACACACTTTATATATACATACATATATATATATATATATATATATATATATATATATATATATATATATATATATATATATATATATATATATATATATATATATATATGAGAACACAGTATTAAAAAAAGAGATGAAATAAAACTAGATAAGGAAAAGTTTAATGAAGTTGAATCTTTCAAATATTTAGGAACAATGATATCCGGTATATATAGGTTCTCTTGAGTTCAAATTTTGTGAAAGACTTTAACAATCAAATCAAACAATCGGCAGGCTGAGTAATGTCTAGAAAACAAAGGAAATGAATTTGCACACGACAGCAAGATCACACAAATTCTAGAGTGATCTTGATCGCTATACGGACGTGAATCATAGTATGCTAGAGAAACTTTAAAAGATTTTGTCGATTTGAGAATAAATCTTAGAGAAGAATGTTAGGAGCCAGATTGCTGGAGAGATTTAGAAATAATAATGGCGATGGCTTGGGCCTGTCCATCGTTAAACCCCTGGGAGAACACTGCGTGATAGTGTCAGCTGGGTTCCTGTGGACACCAGAGGAGGTGAAAGACCCAGGCCCATTGTCTGAAGAAGAGTGGATATTTGTGGAAGATAAAATACAGGAAAGACATGAGAAGTGGATTTCAATGAGGCATTTTGCATCAAGCGGTGCTGGAGGCGAAAATGATGATTGATATATATATATATATATATATATATATATATATATATATATATATATATATATATATATATATATATATATATATATATATATATACATATTATAAAATATACATACATACATATATATATATATATATATATATATATATATATATATATATATATATATATATATATATATATATATATATATATATATGATACATTTATCAGTGCATGAATTTATTTTATATATATACATATTCTAGTAAGCCATTAGGATAAATCTTGCGGTGTTGAACTTGACTAGTGAAATTTTAACCTGTTTGGACCCATTATTCATAACAGAGGTGAACACAGGTGAAGACAGAAATAATTTAACACTCGTAAAAAACAGTTACTGAACAAAACTGGTGTCCATAGGGGACCGGTCAACTCTGTATATACTCTGCGTATTTAATCAAGCCCCATTTCCGATTTATTTCGTTTCGTTGGAGCTTATAAAAATCTCTTGCAATAGCGTGAAGAACACGTAACTAATATTCTCGAGAATATTTCATTTATATATAAAAATTGCATCGCTATGGATGGGTGAGTTCCTCGTTGGGCGAGTCGGTAGATTTGTCGGCTAACACTCTGCTAGGTCCGAGTTCGAGTCTCCGCCGGCCAATGAAGAATTAGAGGAAATTATTTCTGGTGACAGAAATTTATTTCTCGGTATAATGAGGTTCGGATTCCACAATAAGCTGTAGGTCCCTTGCTAGGTAACCAATTGGTTCTTAGCCACGTAAAATAAATCTAATCCTTCGGGCCAGCCCTAGGAGAGCTGTTAATCAGCTCAGTGGTTTGGTTAAACTAAGGTATACTTAACTTTTTATGGATGGGTGAGAGTTCCGAGTAAGACTCAGAAAGAATCAAAGCGAAAACTAACTATGTTTACTTCATTCGACTTTCTCAGCCTTTTTGAAACGGAAGCAATTCCATCACTGAAGGTTGACGTTATGTAGGGATGTGCCAGTGGCAAATCCGGTTTATACTTGATTAAGAGTGATTATGTGCACTGGGATTTCTTCCGCAGTTTTTGCTGAATAAGTATGATTCAAATAGAAAAAAAGCCTTGTAACCATCTCATTAGAAAGTAAAGTTCATGGGATGTATCATATACAAGTTTTATAAGAAAAAACTGGAGCCTTTTCTAATAACTTGAATTTCAGGTAAGCCTTTGGGGACTGTTAAGTGAGCTATACGTATTGCCTTATTATTATTATTATTACTATTATTATTATTATTATTATTATTATTATTATTATTATTATTATTATTATTATTATTATAAACCGAGGGGCAACCCTAATTGAAAAAGCAGAACGATACAAACCCAAGGGCTTTATAGGGAAAGTAGCCCGGTAAAAGAAAAGAAAATTTATAGGAATAAAAAAGAAAAGCAAATAAGATAAATGTATAAATAAGTAAATTAGAATAGAATGGACCACAGAAGAATGACCAAAGGCCAAGCGCTGTGACCAATAATGTCATTCAGCGTCGAAAGGGAAACTGAGAGTAGAAAGGTTTGAAAGGCGTAACAGGAGGAAAACCTTGCAGTTTCGCTATGAAACAATCGTTAGGAGAGGGTGGAAAGTAGGATGGAAGAAAGAGAATATGACAGTAAGTACAGTAAAAGGAATGAAAAGGGGTTGCAGCTGGGGGCCGAAGGGACGCTGCAAAGAACCTTAAGTAATGCATGCGGTGCACTGACGTCACTAAGCCTCAGCTGGAAACTAAGTTAAATAAGCTAGGCAAATAACAGATAAACTCAGAAGTGAGACTCAAGTCTCACCGCCCCCCCCCAACAAATAAAGGCTCCAACCATTCAACTAAAGGATTAGGGAGATCGTTCCACTATATTTGGTCACAACAGGAACCAACTCCTAGAAAACTGTGATGTCGAAAATGCCTTATTTGAAACCCAGACAACCAAAAAGTATTATGCAATTAAACTTTCTGATGACACTGGAGTTACGAACGTTTATACCAACTCGAACCAGAGGATTTCTTGATATTTGTACCTGTCTCGTTCCCAGTCTGGAAAAAGCTGCAGTACTTTTTTGGAACGCGTTAAAGAAGAGATTTGCTGTCACAAGCGGATCAAAGAGCGTTTGATACTTTCCAGACAGGATTTGTGCATTATGTGTTTGTGATGTTTTTCTGTCCAAAGCGTCGTTTTCTCTTAACATATCTTCCATTTCTTATTCTGTGATACAGCTGCGCTGAGGCTAACATTACAGAATAACATTACCTTGATTAATTTCCTCTCGGACCTGAGAACCTTTATCCCGGATTAAGTGAGTGTGAAAGTCTTTTTCAGTCGGACCCCTATACTGTCGGCAGAAGATGGTTGAGTTATAGTCTGAATCTCCGTGCCCTGTAATATTTACTTGAAGGGGTGAGACACTCCAGTGGAAGAGAACAAGGTCACAAGGATTATAGACATCATAAAGATAGGACTATTTGTTCCGAGGACTGCATCTATTTTAAGGACGGGTATATACGTCAGAAGGATAATAGGCCTTGCAGTGGTAGGAATATCAGCCTTTGAAGGATTACGAACATTTTAAAGGTTGAAATACTCATAGGATATTCATCGGCTTCGGAGGACCGAGGCCTGGAATACTTCCCTGTGAAAATTTCAAACATTCTGTGAAAGGCATATTTGCTTTGCAGGTATGCAAATATTAAAGGCAAGGAGGAAATTGGACTCTAAGGATCTTTACCTCCTCTCATGTTGCTTGGTATTCCTGCAAAGATGACCTGTTTATTGCCTTTTGTGATCTTATCCATATTGCTAGTATCGATATTAGTTTCTGAAAGTAAATCTATTTGCGCACCCTGTCCGTAGAATACCGAATACTTCTGAGCTTTTATTTTGCTTTTCAAAAACAGGGATTCCTGCAAACTCTTTTGTATCTTTTTCACGAAAGTGTCTCAGTGGTCCGCCATTCGTGAAAGATCTCGCCATGACACGAATTTCGTTAAAGGTGATGAGCTACTGCAGTTCATAGATTGTATATGGCATTTTCACAAATATTTGCTAGAGCAGATTTATTTACTACTATCTGGTCAATTCTTAATTTCTGATCATCAGTCCGTGTTATAGCTCCATATAGAAATCGTGATTATTACTGCATGTTATCAATTTGCGTCCATGAACAGTTGTGCGACCTATAAACTCTATATAAAAGAGTTGTCGAGTTGAATATTAGGCTTTAACGAGAAAACTGGGAGTCAGATGAGGAACAGAGTTAGAAATTATTCAAAAGTGAAATAACAGAAGGTCTACATTTAGATGAGATAATGGTGGAAAGGAGATGGACTGGGCATGTCCTTCGTACCACGCCGGGGAGAACAGTACTTGATAATTTTGGGCTCCTGTAGGCAACAGGAGAGTTGGAGGAAGACACAGACCAACTTGGATGAGAGCTATGGAAAGGAAGGCTGGCGATGGGTGGAGATTAGTGGAAGTGAAAGCACTTTCTTGTTTTTTCATAGTCTTATATTGTCTGACATTTTCTTTTATATTTTACTCTCTTCATTGAATTATTTTACCTCCTGGTTTCCCGGATTGAAAGAAAAATTTCCAGCTGTTTCCAAACTGTTTACCTGCAAGGTCCTTCATATTTTCCTCACAAAAATTGTGCTTTTTACGACATCTTAAACGGGATTACCGATTCAATGCTACTCTCGTAGTGGTACAAGACAGATATAAAATTATTTTTACCGATATCATTTCGTTTCGTTTAATTTGCCTTTTCTCCATGGATTAAGACAAAGTTTATTTATTCATTTATTTATTCATCTATGTTTTGCAAGAGCTACTGTGTGTAAAGTAAACAGATAAAAAAACAAGTAAAAAATGAGCCGAAGTTTCTTCGGCATAATCGAGTTTTCTGTACAGCGTATAATCAAGGCCACCAAAAGTAGATCTATCTTTCGGTGGTCTCAGTATGATGCAGTATGAGCTGCTACCCATGAAACTTGAACCATGGCCCGGTGGTGGCCTGTCCAATATCGTTGCCAGACGCAAGAATATGGCTAACTTTAACCTTAAATAAAATAAAAACTACTAAGGCTAGAGGGCTGCAATTTGGTACGTTTGATGATTAGAGAGTGGATGACCAACATACCAATTTGCAGACCTCTAGCCTCAGTAATTTTTAGACCTGAGGGCGGACAGAAAAAGTGCGGACGGACAGACAAAGCCGGCACAATAGTTTTCTTTTACAGAAAACTAAAAATAAAGAAATAATAAACAATAATTGTCATCGGAATGCCACAAGATTTTACCGATTATGGTTAATATATTAAAGGCACAGTTCCGGAATTAAGTTTAACCACGAGAGGCAGGTAAGGTAAAACCAGGTCCCGGGTGAAACACTGCATGTCAACTTCATACCGTAACATGGCGGTGATTTACGGAAACTTCCTTCCGCTCGGTGTTCAGTTCTGATTCAGGCTGCAAATCAACTTCATTTTAATG